>NC_083570.1:11376050-11558550 GCF_027579695.1 Neoarius graeffei
TTCTTTAGTGCCTTTGATACATCCATCTTCTCTCCATGCCTTATTCCAGGCATACGAGAGTACTTCAAAAAGTTCTCGGCCTCACCCAGAAAACGTCACAGGAGAAAGATTGTTCTTGCGTCATTTTTTTACAGTCTCCTTTAACTTCAGTGCACTTGGTCCACCGATGTTCAAGCTTGGCTATCCCTTCGTGGAAGCAGGTCACATCTTGAGCCTCCAGATCCTCCTCAACAGCATGGATAACTTCATCACTCTGAAAATGGCGATCGTGCAGATAGAAGTCAGGAGATGCCAGGTCAGGTGAGTAAGGTGCATGGGGCAACAGTTGTCTGCTTCTGCCCCTGCCATCTGTACTGTGTGGACAGGCACATTGTCCTGGCGCAAGATCGCGCCAGCTTGAAGCGTTCCTCTCCTTTTTTCTTTTGAATTTTTGTGGACAGTGATATAAGGCTTTATAGTATACAGTTATGCCCGAAAATGGGAGTTACACCCCTTGTTTCTAGGTGAGGCGGAGAACTTTTTGAAGAACCCTCATACATCTACCTAACCCTGCAAACATGCATCCGTACATTTCTGCTCTTATCAATTCACTAGGGCTGTAACAATATGCGTATCGAAATCGCGATACGCACAGCCACGATCCGTGTCGAGATACAAGAAGGCAGAATCGCGGTACACCCTTTCAAACTTCTCCTCAGCCCAAAAACAGAGGTGCTTCCAAACTTCAATTTATGAATACTTTACTTTTTATTTAAATTACATTTTAAACTTACTTAAATTGCTTTTATTTTTTATATCTATTAGTAAGTCATTTTTTCGCCGACCTGCGACAATCTTCTGCGAGTCACGCAATGTCCACACTCGCCACTGGCAACCATATGGCGTCCTTGGCCACCAGAGCATTCGTTTCTTTTAAGCGGTCGCCATTCTGGTTGCGACGCGGGGAGCGAATCTGTAAACAAGCAGCTCATTGGCTGCCTAGGTGTGCCACAAGCCAATCACAATCACCGACAAAGCTGCCTTGACCGGAAAGGCATGCAGTGTTGCCAGATTGGGCGGTTTTAGGTGCTTTTTGGCGGGTTTTGAACATATTTTGGGGTGGAAAACGTCAGCAGTATCTGGCAACACTGAAGGCATGTCTGCTTGGGCGTTAGCGGCAGTTACGCAGAAGCCTTCTGCGGCAGTTACACTTTGACACGCGAGCAATGTTTCACTATAAAAATTCCGTAATTTCCATCTGTTTTCCGCGATCACAGAAAATCATTGGCCCTATGAGAGTGAGACAGTGAGAGAGCCACCCCCCCAAAAAAAAAATCTTAACGGATTTACACGATTTGGAAAAATGACTTTTTCAGAACCGAAAAAACCAGAGCTTCCGGCTCAACAGTATTATTTTGAGAAATAAAACAATCTTTGGATATACATTTGTTCATTTTTGCATACATATTACTCATTCTCTGCAGTGGTCTGAATTATTTGTTATTAAATAGTTAATGTAAGTAAGTAAATGTTAATAAGTCAAATTTACTACTTTAAAAAAACATATATTTTAAAAAAAATCGTGGGTGTATCGAATCGTGGGTCAAAAATCGTGATACGAATCGAATCGTGAGTTGGGTGTATCGCTACAGCCCTACAATTCACCCTTCAATCCTAGCATCTATCTACCAGTGCATTCATCCACTCACCCAAGCATCTGTTTCCTATCCGTCTATCCACGCATGCATCCATCTCAGCATACACTGACTCCATACATGCTTCAGATATATATCATCCATATATCTCCGTCATATATCGTACATTTCTCCATCATTTACCTTTACATCCTAGACTTCGTCTACCTGTTTCCATCCACACATCCTTTTTCATCCATCTACTTCTCAATTCATGCATTCATCAATTCCTTTATCTCTCCACTTGTTCTTGCATTCATCCAGTCCATCCATCCATCCATCCATCCATCCATTAAAAAAAAAAAAGTATGTGTGTGTGCTCACAGATAGTGTTGGTCTGTGTGAGGTTTCTTAGTTTTTCTGCCAGTCTCTGCTTCTCTGGGGCCAGACTGCTTAGCTGTCTCTGAATATCCTGAGGAGAAAAACAAACAAAAAGAAACAAACAAAAAAAAACCCCTCACATTAGTATAGCATCAACATGCACAAGGAAATGACATCTGTATCTGTAAAAACATCTGTATTTAAACATCTAAATAGACAGATCTCAGCTCTCTGCTATAAGAATCAAAGTTTTAAATCATTTGTGTGTGCATTTGAGAAATTTAAATGTTGACATTTTTTTGCAACAAATTGAAACTGCGTCATTGAGAACCTCAAACTGCAGCTGTATAGAGTTAATGTCGGCGATGTGTCCGTCTCTCTTCTGATTGACGAGCTCTAGCTCCGCCCTCTGGACCCGCCTCTTGCTCTGAGCATCCCGGAGACAGTCCGAGATTTGTTTGTGCCTGTTGCCCTGAAAATTCATCAGAAGTCTTAATTCAACACCCTTTCTTTTCATGCTGACGTGTTACTTCGTGGGTTTTCAGACGCTAACAGGTGATTTGAATATGTACATTTTTGAGGGAAATGTCTCTGTCAAATCCAAATCGTTGCATCATATCACGTTAATCACAGTCACTCAGTGCGTTTACATGCACATAGAGAAAATCGAATTTCTGCCGTTGCTCGACTGAAATCGAAGTTCTAAATGCCATGGATACACCTTAGCTCGGCTGAAATTGAACCGAACTTGATTTCTCGTAATCGAGCTACGCGACCTAGGTTATGCGATTTTTGCCGAGCTACTTAGTGCATGTAAACCCTATCGAGCTACGTAGTCGAGCTACTTACTTCAGCACTGCCCCTTCCGGAAGTGACGAGTGACGAGACCACAAGCGGGAAACACGACAGCCTCGGTCAGCATGACAACAGTAGTAGCGAGCAGCAGAAGAGGTCAGGAGGAACAAACGAAGAAGAGAAAATGGCGAGCAGAAACGTGCACTTCTGGAGCAATGAGGAGACAGAGTTCATGCTCATTCAGCTTAAGGAGTTGAATATATTAAAATTCATGGACGGGAGAAAAACGCGCAATGGAGAACACGGAACTGATAACTGTTTACACTCTTGAATAGCTCTTCTTCATGACGACAACCGGAAGTGTACCAACACGATGGGGCGTGTAGCGCCACCTGTGGCTCGGGTGCACAATGTACAGTGGTGCTTGAAAGTTTGTGAACCCTTTAGAATTTTCTATATTTCTGCATAAATATGACCTAAAACATCATCAGATTTTCACACAAGTCCTAAAAGCAGATAAAGAGAACCCAGTTAAATAAATGAGACAAAAATATTATACTGGGTCATTTATTTATTGAGGAAAATGATCCAATATTGCATATCTGTGAGTGGCAAAAGTATGTGAACCTTTGCTTTCAGTATCTGGTGTGACCCCCTTGTGCAGCAATAACTGCAACTAAACGTTTCCGGTAACTGTTGATCAGTCCTGCACACCGGCTTGGAGGAATTTTAGCCCATTCCTCCGTACAGAACAGCTTCAACTCTGGGATGTTGGTGGGTTTCCTCACATGAACTGCTCGCTTCAGGTCCTTCCACAACATTTCCATTGGATTAAGGTCAGGACTTTGACTTGGCCATTCCAAAACATTAACTTTATTCTTCTTTAACCATTCTTTGGTAGAACGACTTGTGTGCTTAGGGTCGTTGTCTTGCTGCACGACCCACCTTCTCTTGCGATTCAGTTCATGGACAGATGTACTGACATTTTCCTTTAGAATTCGCTGGTATAATTCAGAATTCATTGTTTCATCAATAATGGCAAGCCGTCCTGGCCCAGATGCAGCAAAACAGGCCCAATCCATGATACTACCACCACCATGTTTCACAGATGGGATAAGGTTCTTATGCTGGAATGCAGTGTTTTCCTTTCTCCAAACATAACACTTCTCATTTAAACCAAAAAGTTCTATTTTGGTCTCATCTGTCCACAAAACATTTTTCCAATAGCCTTCTGGCTTGTCCACGTGATCTTTAGCAAACTGCAGGCGAGCAGCAATGTTCTTTTTGGAGAGCAGTGGCTTTCTGCTTGCAACCCTGTCATGCACATCATTGTTGTTCAGTGTTCTCCTGATGGTGGACTCATGAACATTAACATTAGCCAATGTGAGACAGGCCTTCAGTTGCTTAGAAGTTACCCTGGGGTCCTTTGTGACCTCGCCGACTATTACACACATTGCTCTTGGAGTGATCTTTGTTGGTCGACCACTCCTGGGGAGGGTAACAATGGTCTTGAATTTCCTCCATTTGTACACAATCTGTCTGACTGTGGATTGGTGGAGTCCAAACTCTTTAGAGATGGTTTTGTAACCTTTTCCAGCCTGATGAGCATCAACAACGCTTTTTCTGAGGTCCTCAGAAATCTCTTTTGTTCGTGCCATGATACACTTCCACAAACACGTGTTGTGAAGATCAGACTTTGATAGATCCCTGTTCTTTAAATAAAACAGGGTGCCCACTCACACCTGATTGTCATCCCATTGATTGAAAACACCTGACTCTAATTTCACCTTCAAATTAACTGCTAATCCTAGAGGTTCACATACTTTTGCCACTCACAGATATGTAATATTGGATCATTTTCCTCAATAAATAAATGACCAAGTATAATATTTTTGTCTCATTTGTTTAACTGGGTTCTCTTTATCTACTTTTAGGACTTGTGTGAAAATCTGATGATATTTTAGGTCATATTTATGCAGAAACATAGAAAATTCTAAAGGGTTCACAAACTTTCAAGCACCACTGTACCTCACACAATAGCTCGATTTCCTTGTGTGCATGTAGGATTGGATTTCTCTGGCACCCCTGCTGGGACCCTTAGCTCGATTACCGACAGCAGCTTGATTTGGATGTGCATGTAAACGTACTGACTGTGACTCTGAGGCCTTATTAAACAGCTGTCCACCTTTAAACAGTGTGAGGCAGAAAGAACAGTGTGACTCAGACAGTTTTTAAACATGGTTTAAAAGTGACAGTATAACTGTGCAGTGAGGGAGCAGAATTTCTCCACTGTTTTAAATTATTTCACATTTTAGATCACATTTGACCTGAGGAATCGACATTGGTACTTTACTTTTGTGTATTGTGTATAAAATCATGCAGAGTGTAATTCTGACCACAGCCTCCAGCTCCAGCTCCAGACTCCTCTTCCTGGCTGTGAGTCTCTCAATATCTCTCTTTTCTTTTTCACTCTGAGCCTGCAGCTCTGCCCGCTTAGTCCTCTCCCACTCTGTCCGCCTCTGACGCTCCGCCGCCTGCCGGAGAGGAAGAACACATACACCTGGATTTACAGATATAGAGTAAACCTAGAGTGCGTACCTATGCCTGTCCCTTGAAGGAGGTCTGATCTCTGCACTCAGTGAATGTCTGATGTCTGTCTCAATGAAAGGGGTGTGGCCTCTATACCTCTGTCTCTGTGAAAGAGGTGTAGACTCTGTATCTCTCTGTCTCAATGAAAGAGGTGTGGCCTCTGTATCTCTCTGTCTCAGTGAAAGAGGTGTGGCCTCTGTACATGTTTGTCTCTATAAAAGAGGTGTGGCCTCTGTACCTCTCTGTCTCAGTGAAAGAGGTGTGGCCTCTATACCTCTCTGTCTCAGTGAAAGAGGTGTGGCCTCTGTAGCTGTCTGTCCTAGAAAGAGGTGTGGCCTCTGTACCTCTCTGTCTCCGTGAAAGAGGTGTGGCCTCTGTACCTCTCTGTCTCAGTGAAAGAGGTGTGGCCTCTGTATCTCTCTGTCTCAGTGAAAGAGGTGTGGCCTCTGTACATGTTTGTCTCTATAAAAGAGGTGTGGCCTCTGTACCTCTCTGTCTCAGTGAAAGAGGTGTGGCCTCTAGCTGTCTGTCCTAGAAAGAGGTGTGGCCTCTGTACCTCTCTATCTCCGTGAAAGAGGTGTGGCCTCTGTACCTCTCTGTCTCAGTGAAAGAGGTGTGGCCTCTGTATCTCTCTGTCTCAGTGAAAGAGGTGTGGCCTCTGTACATGTTTGTCTCTATAAAAGAGGTGTGGCCTCTGTACCTCTCTGTCTCAGTGAAGGAGGTGTGGCCTCTATACCTCTCTGTCTCAGTGAAAGAGGTGTGGCCTCTATACCTCTCTGTCTCAGTGAAAGAGGTGTGGCCTCTGTATCTCTCTGTCTCAGTGAAAGAGGTGTGGCCTCTGTATCTCTCTGTCTCAGTGAAAGAGGTGTGGCCTCTAGCTGTCTGTCCTAGAAAGAGGTGTGGCCTCTGTACCTCTCTGTCTCCGTGAAAGAGGTGTGGCCTCTGTACCTCTCTGTCTCAGTGAAAGAGGTGTGGCCTCTGTACCTCTCTGTCTCAGTGAAAGAGGTGTGGCCTCTGTACCTCTCTGTCTCAGTGAAAGAGGTGTGGCCTCTGTATCTCTCTGTCTCAGTGAAAGAGGTGTGGCCTCTGTACCTCTCTATCTCCGTGAAAGAGGTGTGGCCTCTGTACCTCTCTGTCTCCGTGAAAGAGGTGTGGCCTCTGTACCTCTCTGTCTCAGTGAAAGAGGTGTGGCCTCTGTACCTGTCTGTCTCAGTGAAAGAGGTGTGGCCTCTGTAGCTGTCTGTCCTAGAAAGAGGTGTGTCCTCTGTACCTCTCTGTCTCTGTGAAAGAGGTGTGGCCTCTGTATCTCTCTGTCTCAGTGAAAGAGGTGTGGCCTCTGTACCTGTTTGTCTCCGTGAAAGAGATGTGGCCTTTGTACCTCTCTGTCTCCATGAAAGAGGTGTGGCCTCTATACCTCTCTGTCTCAGTGAAAGAGGTATGGCCTCTGTATCTCTCTGTCTCAGTGAAAGAGGTGTGGCCTCTATACCTCTCTGTCTCAGTGAAAGAGGTATGGCCTCTGTATCTCTCTGTCTCAGTGAAAGAGGTGTGGCCTCTGTAGCTATCTGTCCTAGAAGGAGGTGTGGCCTCTGTATCTCTCTGTCTCAGTGAAAGAGGTGTGGCCTCTGTAGCTGTCTGTCCTAGAAAGAGATGTGGCCTCTGTACCTCTCTGTCTCAGTGAAAAAGGTGTGGCCTCTATACCTCGGTCTCAGTGAAAGAGGTGTGGCCTCTATACCTCGGTCTCAGTGAAAGAAGTGTGGCCTCTTTATCTTTTTGTCTCAGTGAAAGAGGTGTGGCCTCTGTACATGTTTGTCTCTATAAAAGGGGTGTGGCCTTTGTATCTCTCTGTCTCAGTGAAAGAAGCGTGGCCTCTGGAGCTGTCTGTCCTAGAAAGAGGTGTGGCCTCTGTACCTCTTTTTCTCAGTGAAAGAGGTGTGGCCTCTGTAGTTGTCTGTCCTAGAAAGAGGTGTGGCCTCTGTACATGTTTGTCTCTATAAAAGAGGTGTGGCCTCTGTATCTCTCTGTCTCAGTGAAAGAGGTGTGGCCTCTGTACCTCTCTGTCTCAGTGAAAGAGGTGTGGCCTCTGTATCTCTCTGTCTCAGTGAAAGAGGTGTGGCCTCTGTACATGTTTGTCTCTATAAAAGAGGTGTGGCCTCTGTACCTCTCTGTCTCAGTGAAAGAGGTGTGGCCTCTATACCTCTCTGTCTCAGTGAAAGAGGTGTGGCCTCTGTAGCTGTCTGTCCTAGAAAGAGGTGTGGCCTCTGTACCTCTCTGTCTCCGTGAAAGAGGTGTGGCCTCTGTACCTCTCTGTCTCAGTGAAAGAGGTGTGGCCTCTGTATCTCTCTGTCTCAGTGAAAGAGGTGTGGCCTCTGTACATGTTTGTCTCTATAAAAGAGGTGTGGCCTCTGTACCTCTCTGTCTCAGTGAAAGAGGTGTGGCCTCTAGCTGTCTGTCCTAGAAAGAGGTGTGGCCTCTGTACCTCTCTATCTCCGTGAAAGAGGTGTGGCCTCTGTACCTCTCTGTCTCAGTGAAAGAGGTGTGGCCTCTGTATCTCTCTGTCTCAGTGAAAGAGGTGTGGCCTCTGTACATGTTTGTCTCTATAAAAGAGGTGTGGCCTCTGTACCTCTCTGTCTCAGTGAAGGAGGTGTGGCCTCTATACCTCTCTGTCTCAGTGAAAGAGGTGTGGCCTCTATACCTCTCTGTCTCAGTGAAAGAGGTGTGGCCTCTGTATCTCTCTGTCTCAGTGAAAGAGGTGTGGCCTCTGTATCTCTCTGTCTCAGTGAAAGAGGTGTGGCCTCTAGCTGTCTGTCCTAGAAAGAGGTGTGGCCTCTGTACCTCTCTGTCTCCGTGAAAGAGGTGTGGCCTCTGTACCTCTCTGTCTCAGTGAAAGAGGTGTGGCCTCTGTACCTCTCTGTCTCAGTGAAAGAGGTGTGGCCTCTGTACCTCTCTGTCTCAGTGAAAGAGGTGTGGCCTCTGTATCTCTCTGTCTCAGTGAAAGAGGTGTGGCCTCTGTACCTCTCTATCTCCGTGAAAGAGGTGTGGCCTCTGTACCTCTCTGTCTCCGTGAAAGAGGTGTGGCCTCTGTACCTCTCTGTCTCAGTGAAAGAGGTGTGGCCTCTGTACCTGTCTGTCTCAGTGAAAGAGGTGTGGCCTCTGTAGCTGTCTGTCCTAGAAAGAGGTGTGTCCTCTGTACCTCTCTGTCTCTGTGAAAGAGGTGTGGCCTCTGTATCTCTCTGTCTCAGTGAAAGAGGTGTGGCCTCTGTACCTGTTTGTCTCCGTGAAAGAGATGTGGCCTTTGTACCTCTCTGTCTCCATGAAAGAGGTGTGGCCTCTATACCTCTCTGTCTCAGTGAAAGAGGTATGGCCTCTGTATCTCTCTGTCTCAGTGAAAGAGGTGTGGCCTCTATACCTCTCTGTCTCAGTGAAAGAGGTATGGCCTCTGTATCTCTCTGTCTCAGTGAAAGAGGTGTGGCCTCTGTAGCTATCTGTCCTAGAAGGAGGTGTGGCCTCTGTATCTCTCTGTCTCAGTGAAAGAGGTGTGGCCTCTGTAGCTGTCTGTCCTAGAAAGAGATGTGGCCTCTGTACCTCTCTGTCTCAGTGAAAAAGGTGTGGCCTCTATACCTCGGTCTCAGTGAAAGAGGTGTGGCCTCTATACCTCGGTCTCAGTGAAAGAAGTGTGGCCTCTTTATCTTTTTGTCTCAGTGAAAGAGGTGTGGCCTCTGTACATGTTTGTCTCTATAAAAGGGGTGTGGCCTTTGTATCTCTCTGTCTCAGTGAAAGAAGCGTGGCCTCTGGAGCTGTCTGTCCTAGAAAGAGGTGTGGCCTCTGTACCTCTTTTTCTCAGTGAAAGAGGTGTGGCCTCTGTAGTTGTCTGTCCTAGAAAGAGGTGTGGCCTCTGTATCTCTCTGTCTCAGTGAAAGAGCTATAGTTTATGTATCTGTCGGTCACAATAAAAGAGGTGTGGTCTCTGTATCTGCCTGTCCCAGTGAAAGAGGCATGGCCTCTATTTGTTTCATGTGAGATGTTTGTGTTTGTCACACGCACCTCCTGTCTCTCCAGCTCCTTCAGCCTCTCCTCTTCCCTCTGTCGCTCCATCTCTCTCTGCCTCTCCACGCGTTGCTCCTCCTCTTTCTGTCTGCGCAGAGCCTCTCTCTCTCTCCGCTCCTGCTCCTCCCTCTCCCTCAGCCTTCTCCTCTCCTCCTCCCGTCGCTCCTCCTCTCTCCGTTTCTCCTCCTCACGCCGCTGCGCCTCCTGCAGGGCCTGCCGCCGCTTCTCAA
Source organism: Neoarius graeffei (assembly GCF_027579695.1). Classification (NCBI taxonomy): domain Eukaryota; kingdom Metazoa; phylum Chordata; class Actinopteri; order Siluriformes; family Ariidae; genus Neoarius; species Neoarius graeffei. Next base: position 11,385,703 of record NC_083570.1, read on the forward strand.
GCTCCATGCTGCCTCTCTGGAAGTTCTCCCGCAGTTTATCCTCAAACGACACTGGAATAGAGTGAGCAGGTTCTCCTTCATCTCAAACACTATGTTTGTATTATTATTTTTTTAATCAAATATAAGAATAAAGGTTCGGTGAAAGTCCTGAGATCAGACAGTGAAAGAAACAGAAAAACACCACCACAAGATGAAAAGCGTATTTTCATATTACTGAGAAACTACAGAGCATAAACTCCTCCATCCTGAAGATGTTGGAAAACTTTGTTACAGCTTTACACAAGTGATGCATTACTGTCACATTATAGAAAATTGATCAGCAACAACTAACCGATTATAACCCAGAATTTAGCAAGGTACAAAAATATATATTTATTTTAATATTTAAAGACAAGAAAGCAGATTTCATGAATGTATGTTTACCATTGTTCTTGCTCTTGTATGCTGGTTCTAGTTCGGTGAACTCAGTACTGATTAGAGGAATGGAGCCATTTGGTAGGTCACATGATTTCCCTGTTCTGTACACACACACACCATTACTCAGCACTGTAACATGAATACAGCATGAACACCTTGCACTCAGTTTGACCTTATTGTATATACTTAAAATGCACGTTTGTGTGTGTGTGGGTGTAACCTGAAAGATGGTGGCAAGAGGTCAGCAGGTAAGGTTAGAGGTAATGGACGGCCCGTTTTGGCCATGTCCACAAGGTGCATAGCCAAGATAAACTCTTCTGCTCGCAGCTGACCATCACGATCCACATCCGCCAGAGTCCTAATGATACACACACACACTGAACAGGTGTACAAGTGTAGACATATACACTGTATATGTAACATGTTAATCTGTACTCACCAAATGGTGGCAAGTTGGGTTTGGGTGAGGTTAGAAGCAGTGAGAGCGTTCCTGACCTGTGGACCTACACACACACACACACACACACACACACACACAGAGTTCACCAACCAACTACACGCATTGATCAGTTTATCAGCTGACTCTACCTATTTAATACATTCTTTTCTGTAGAACACTGACTGTACACTCACATAATGAATATTCTAATCAGAAACACACACACACCTGACAGGTATCCAGTCATCAGCTTGTCCAGGATGTTGAACTGCTGACGGTATTTGAGGCGGGACGACTGAGGCACCGCCCAATCAGACGTTCCGGTTTTGGGGGAGTTGCTTGCCAGAGAAGTGGTGGAGGAGGAGTTTGAGCTGGTGGCACCAAATGGGAAATCAGAAATGACAAAAAAAGAAAAAAAGCCAGAATACATTTCAGAGAAAAGCTGAGGTTATTCGGACATCATCTAATCACAATGCCTGGAAATGTGGCACTATTTATACACCACCAAACGTTCCATTTCAAAACTCTGCTCTTTTTTTGTGGCAGTGCAGTTTAGGCAAAGCTTCATGACTAGTCAAGTGTAATAATTAAGTCAGAGTGCAGTAGATTCAGGAGCAGGTTGTGTATGCAGATAGAAGTGTGTGTGTGTGTGGTCACGCAACAGCATTCAGATTCACCACTCGAGTCTGATTCAGTACCTGCTGGAAGCCAAGTCCAAGAGGGAGTGAGATTTACTCAGACCTGCAGAGAGGGAGAGAGCTGCGAAAAGAGAGAGAGAGAACGTGAGGAATACAATGAAATAGGTAACGGAGTATCATAAGTAGTACGAGTGTGTGTAAATGTGTGTTAATATTAGTGGTGTATTTGTTTACTGTTCCAAATATCCTTAACTGTATCTCTATTCGTGGCCACACACGATAACTGGGTACCTTGTGGTCCCAGGCTAAACTGTAGGGGATCTCAGAGCAGCAGTGGGCCCCAGAGGCACGTCGTGCAGGTCCATCGGTGTATGGACACGCCTTGGCGTCTGCCAACCACTGTCCCAGCTATGGGTTAAATAGCACTCCCACTGCCTTGTAGGTATCCTCTGGTACAGAAAAGGCTAAGGGAGCAAGCCCTAACAGAAAACCCGGCTTAGACTCAATTAGGCAGACAAATGCACCGAAGCATTGTTTTGGCAACTCCTGCAGCCAACCTGTTGCCAGATGTATTGGTTCACCGTTCCTTTGGATCACGCCAGCAAGGCCGAGAGGGGAGCCTTGTTGCCTGGGCAACACAAGGCTTCCATAAACCTTGCCCAGGCTTCTTGTGCCCTGGAGAGGAAACTCCAGCTCCACTGTGCTGTGGAGGCACAACACAGGAGATTAGCAGTTATCGGTTATAAGCCCTTTCTCAATTGGCGTAGAGACGGGTGCCAGGGGCTACCTCTGACGGTGGGAGAGATGTTTAGATCTCACTGGACTGCTACCATCCGCTTTAAGCTAGGCAGCCCCCAGCCAATTAGGTGCTGTTCCGCCACAGTCTACCTGCTTCATTGGGTACATGAAGCTTAGGGATTTACCTAACAAGTGGGCTGTAAACTTGTGCACCATGCAAAGCCAAGAGAATAAAGCTTCCAGCATTACACCTGGGATGCTGGAATGTTAGGCCCATGGCACCTGGGCTTACTGATAACCTACAAGAGATTAGCGATGTCTGTAAAACTGCAGTTATAAACAGTGAACTCCTGAAGTGAAAAATTGACATCTTGGCCCTCCAGGAAACATGACTCCATTCATCAGGCTCACTCAAGGAAAAGGACTATACCTTTTTCCGGCAGGGAAAGTCCCCTGAGGAAACCAGGGAACATGGAGTGGGCTTCGCTGTCAGGAACACTTTGCTGGGAGCAGTAGTACCGTCCAGTGGTGGCTCAGACAGAATCCTAGCTCTCTGCCTGAATATGTCTATGGGACCTTTCCACCTTGTGAGTGTGTACACCCCAATGCTCGGCTGCCCCCAAGAAATAAAGGACAGGGTTTATGATGAACTTGAGATGACCATGAAAGACATCCCCAGCCGAGAACAGCTCTACCTGCTTGGTGATTTCAATGCTAGAGTCAGAACAGATCGTGACTCTTGGCCATCTTGCCTGGAACACCACGGCATTGGCAAAATGAATGAAAATGGGCAGTGTCTCCTCAAATTCTGTGTATATCACCATCTATGCATTACTAACACATACTTCCAGTCCAAACCCATTCACAAAGTCTCTTGGAGGCATCCATGTTCAGGTCACTGGCACCAGTTAGATCTGATCATAACATGTGTTGCTGATCTCAGAGGCATCCTCCAAACCTGCAGCCTACACGGTGCAGTCTGCGACACAGACCACTCCCTTGTGTTCTGTAGAGTCATGCTACAGGCAAAAAATTTACACAGAGCCAAACCAAAGGGAGCCCCCCACATCGATAGCAGTAAAACAGCTGACCCAACTAAACCCTATCTGGCTTAGAGGATTCTCTCCCCCACTTGCCCCAATCCTGCTCTGCCAGCAGTACTGGGACGGCTTGCGGGACATCATCCACAGCACTGATTGGTTCAATGCCAATTCAACAACATTGGCTCCAATCCTCGAAGAAAAACGTACCGCCCTCATGAATTACAGACACACTCCTCATGACAAGACCCTACAGGACCCTCAGATCTTCAAGGAGGAAACTCCAACAAACCTCCCAATGCTGTGCCAATAGCTACTGGCTACAGCTCTGCAGCAATATCCAATCAGCTGCTAACACAAGCAACATCAGACTCGTGTACGATGGCATCAAAAAGGCACTTGGACCATTACCTTGCACAGCTGCCCTGCTGAAATCAGCCTCGGGAGAAATCATCACTAACTGTTCCAAACAACTAGACCGCTGGGTGGAACATTCCTCAGAGCTCTACGCCAGGGATAACACTGTCTCTGATGTAGCACTTAGGCATGTAGAGCGTCTACCCGTAATGGAAGAGCTTGACATGGAACCAACTACTGAGGAGCAAAGCAAAGCAATAAACAGCTTGACCAGTGGAAAAGCACCAAGCGGCAATGGAATAACTGCCGAAGTCCTTAAGTGTGGGAAGCCTGCTCTTCTGCACAGACTCCACAGGCTCCTCTGCCTGTGCTGGAAGGAAGGTTCTGTCCCACAGGAAATGAGAAATGCAAATATAATCATCTTGTATAAGAACAAGGAAGACAGGCGCGATTGTAACAACTACCATTGCATCTCTACTCAGCACCAACAGTAAGTTCTTTGCTAGAGTTGTCCTAAATAGACTCCAGGTCCTTGCAGAGAAGCTCTACCCAGAGTCACAGGCAGGGTTCTGAGCCGGAAGATCTACTCTGGACTCCACAACTCTAGCAAAGAGCTTACCAGTGGTGCTGAGTAGAGAGATGCAACGGTAGTTGTTACAGTCGCTCCTGTCTCCCTTGTTCTTATACAAGATGATTACATTTGCATTTCTCATGTCCTGTGGGACAGAACCTTCCTTCCAGCACAGGCAGAGGAGCCTGTGGAGTCTTCACCCTGAGACAGCTGCAGGAGAAGCGCAGAGAGCAGCGAAAATCCCTCTACATAGCCTTCATTGACCTTACCAAGGCATTCAACCTTGTGAGCTGGAGTGGCCTCTTCCAACTGGTCGAGCGGATAGGTTGCCCTCCAAAACTTCTCAGCATCCTCTAGTCTTTCCACACCAACATGAAAGGCACTGTCCAGTATGACGGGTCCACTTCTGACCCTTTCTTGATCTGCTGTGGTGTCAAACAGGGATGTGTGCTGGCACCCACTCTCATCCCATTCTCATTCTCATTATCTCTAGCCGCTTTATCCTTCTACAGGGTCGCAGGCAAGCTGGAGCCTATCCCAGCTGACTACGGGCAAAAGGCGGGGTACACCCTGGACAAGTCACCAGGTCATCACAGGGCTGACACATAGACACAGACAACCATTCACACTCACATTCACACCTATGGTCAATTTAGAGTCACCAGTTAACCTAACCTGCATGTCTTTGGACTGTGGGGGAAACCGGAGCACCCAGAGGAAACCCACGCGGACATGGGGAGAACATGCAAACTCCACACAGAAAGGCCCTCGCCGGCCCCGGGGCTCGAACCCAGGACCTTCTTGCTGTGAGGCGACAGAGCTAACCACTACACCACCGTGCCGCCTGGCACCCACTCTGTTTGGGATATTCTTTTCTCTCCTCCTGCACCAAGTCTTTGGAACATCAACTGAGGGAGTCTACCTACACACTAGAACAGACGGCAAACTATTCAACCTCTCCCGACTGAAAGCAAAAACCAAGGTCAGGTCACTTGTCATCCGGTATATGCTTTTTGCTGACGACGCAGCAGTGGCAGCACACTCCCAGGGACACCTGCAGACACTCATTGACCAGTTCAGCCAAGCATGCCAGGGCTTCAATTTGACCATCAGCCTGAACAAAACCAAGACGATGGGACAGGGTACTGAAACGCTACCTTCCATCACCATCAACAACTACACACTGGAAGCAGTTTCACCTACCTTGGGTCTACCATCACCAACAATCACTCAATGCTGAAATCAGCAGCCAGATCAGAAAAGAAGCCTCTACTTTTGGGAAACTTACATCCAGAGTATGGGACAACAGGAAACTTACCATCCATACAAAGGTACAGGTATACAAAGCCTGTGTCATCAGCACACTCCGATATGGCAGTGAAAGCTGGACCTCATACTCACACCAAGAGTGGAGGCTAAATTCCTTCCACCTGCGCTGCCTGAGACGCATACTGGGCATCACCTGGCGGGATAGGACCACACACACACCGCAGTCCTGGAGAGAGCACAGCTTCCCACCATATTATCTAGTCAAGTCAAGTTTATTTTTTATAGCACTTTTAACAATAGACATTGTCGCAAAGCAGCTTTACAGAATTTTAATGACTTTAACATGAGCTAATTTTATCCCTAATCTATTTTATCCCTAATTATCTCTCCTGAGGCAGTGATATCTCCGCTGGCTGGGACATGTCCGCCGGATGGACGACGGTCGAATTCCAAAGGACATGATATATGCAGGGCTATCATCTGGCAGAAGGCCCATTGGCCACCCTCTGCTCCATTATAAGGATGTCTGAAAGCAAGACCTCAAATCCTTTATCATCAATCCAGCCACCTGGGAAGATGCCATTCAAGATCGTCACTTATGGCAGCAGGCACTCCACACTGAGCTGCAGACCTATGAAACCACCTTGGCTCAGCATCGTGAAACTAAAAGAAAATTGAGGAAGCAGCAAGCCACCACTACCACTTCCTCAACATCACCGAATCCAGTCTACACCTGCGACATCTACAGCCGAGTCTGCCACTCCCGGATTGGCCTTCACAGCCACAGAAGATGCTGTGTCAAAACCTAACTCCCAGGCACAAGAAATCTATGGTCTTACGAGACTGCAATGCTGAATAATAATAATAAATAATCTGTTTACTGTCCCAAATATCCTTAACTGTATCTCTATTCAGCTATCTCTATCCAAAGTGGGTGTGGCCACAATGTGCATTTTATATATTATGTATCTGTACTGTGTGTGTGTGTTACCTGGGGCTGGCGTGAGCATCGTGGCAGTGCCGTTGGGTAAGGCCGGCATGCTGAGCGAGTCAGGAATCAGAGGCAGAGGCAGCAGAGGTTGTACAGCTGGCATCGAGGTCAGAGAGGTCATGGAGGTCACAGAGGAGCCAATGGGCATCGGAGTCAGGATGGGCATTGTTGGCATGATAGACAGGTTTGGCATTGAGCCCATACCTACACACACACACACACACACATGCAATGTCTTTCAGTCCACATATTCGCTTTGCTATAGACCATAAAAAAAAATGATCTGGTTTAGGAAATGTTACTATATTGTACTGTTTTATATTATTTTAAGTGAATTATTTCTTTTAAAACATTCTTACTGTGCACTTCCCAGAAGCTATTGTCTGCTTATTATTTATTGAAATTTAAACCTTCATACTTTGCTTTTTGGGAAATCCTTGCATACAAAGCGCAACTGTCAATGACGGCATAGCTCACTCTGGCCACGTCTAGTCCGGAAGGAACGATCTAAAGTGGGCCACCTTGCGCAATAAATGTTGTAAGCTATATATAGAAGCTATACATACTCTCAGAATACCTACCTATTTGTCAGAAAGAATCCAAAATGGTGAGGAATTGACTGAGAAGGAGTGATTTTTGTTGAACTGCTTATTAAGGCTTAATTAGTTCATAACTTCATTAATAACTGTAATGAAGCAAATCTGGTTAGAAGTTCTATGTACCCTAGGTCCCCCTACCTTCATGCCAGAAAGAATCAAAATCGGTGAAGAATTGAGGGAGAAGAAGCGATTTCTGTGGAAACTGCTTGTTAGGGATTGATTAATTACTCCATATTTTCATTATTAATTGCAATTTTGCAAATTTGGGTAGAAGCCTTATGCACCCCAGGCAGACCCACCTTCCTGCCAAAAAGAATAAAAAATTGGTGAAGAATTGAGAGAGAAGAAGTGATTTTTGTGAAATGTGGATGACGCCAGATGGACAACGGACAACATGATGGCATAAACTCATCACCTGTCAGCCGGATGAGCTTTGTTAGTCAATGATCATTGTTATAACCTGTGATTTTTTTTCCCCTCCATATTATGAGTTTGTAATTCTTCATGTGTGAGCCATAAATGATGTGCTCCATTTATATAACTGTTAATCATTAGCACAGAAGAAAATGGTTTGACATTCTTATACATCTTGTTTTCTACAATGGTTTCCATGTGGACTTTAAGCTGTAAAGGGTGCTATGAAAATCCGTTTTTTTTTTTTTTTTTTGGCTTCCTCTTTTTTGTTATTTTTTGCTTTTTCAGATTTGACTCAAAAAAAAAATCCGTTCTTATATCTCACTTCCATCCTTGTTGGTTCTTGTTGGTTGCATTGTGTCAATGGGACCCTAAAAGTTGTAGTCATTTGGCATTTCAAGCATCTCATGGACACACCTTTGATCATAAACACACCCTTCCTCCCCGCGCCTGTCTTTAATCTCTGTTAAAGTGAGTCATAACGCACATGGACACTTCTAACAGTTTACCGAAGCGCGACGATGATGTCATAACAGGGGCCGGGGTCTGCTTCATGATGATTGGCAGAGACGGAGGGAGGGGATGACCCTGGAGCTGCAGCTTAATCAGCTTCATGGCAATGGAGAACTCCAAACGATCCATCTTTCCATCCTTCCCCATGTCAGCCAACGCCCTGCGAGACAGAGAGAGAGATGGAAAGAGAGAGGAATATAGGTTATATGTAACTACAGTGGTGCTTGAAAGTTTGTAAACCCTTTAGAATTTTCAATACTTCTGCATAAATATGACCTAAAACATCATCAGATTTTCACACAAGTTCAAAAAGTAGATAAAGAGAACCCAGTTAAACAAATGAGACAAAAATATTATACTTAGTCATTTATTTATTAAGGAAAATGATCCAATATTAGGCGGCACGGTGGTGTAGTGGTTAGCGCTGTCGCCTCACAGCAAGAAGGTCCTGGGTTCGAGCCCCGGGGCCGGCGAGGGCCTTTCTGTGCGGAGTTTGCATGTTCTCCCCGTGTCCGCGTGGGTTTCCTCCGGGTGCTCCGGTTTCCCCCACAGTCCAAAGACATGCAGGTTAGGTTAACTGGTGACTCTAAATTGACCGTAGGTGTGAATGTGAGTGTGAATGGTTGTCTGTGTCTATGTGTCAGCCCTGTGATGACCTGGCGACTTGTCCAGGGTGTACCCTGCCTTTCGCCCATAGTCAGCTGGGATAGGCTCCAGCTTGCCTGCGACCCTGTAGAAGGATAAAGCGGCTAGAGATAATGAGATGAGATGAGATCCAATATTACATATCTGTGAGTGGCAAAAGTATGTGAACCTTTGCTTTCAGTATCTGGTGTGAGCCCCTTGTGCAGCAATAACTGCAACTAAACGTTTCCAGTAATTGTTGATCAGTCCTGCACACCGGCTTGGAGGAATTTTAGCCCATTACTCCATACAGAACAACTTCAACTCTGGGATGTTGGCGGGTTTCCTCACATGAACTGCTCGCTTCAGGTCCTTCCACAACATTTTGATTGGATTAAGGTCAGGACTTTGACTTGGCCATTCCAAAACATTAACTTTATTCTTCTTTAACCATTCTTTGGTAGAACGACTTGTGTGCTTAGAGTCGTTGTCTTGCTGCATGACCCACCTTCTCTTGCGATTCAGTTCATGGACAGACGTGCTGACATTTTCCTTTAGAATTCACAAGTATAATTCAGAATTCATTGTTCCATCAATGATGGCATGCCATCCTGGCCCAGATGCAGCAAAACAGGCCCAAACCATGATACTACCACCACCATATTTCACAGATGGGATAAGGTTCTTATGCTGGAATGCGGTGTTTTCCTTTCTCCAAACATAAAGCTTCTCATTTAAACCAGAAAGTTCTATTTTGGTCTCATCCATCCACAAAACATTTTTCCAGTAGCCTTCTGGCTTGTCCACGTGATCTTTAGCAAACTGCAGATGAGCAGCAATGTTATTTTTGGAGAGCAGTGGCTTTCTCCTTGCAACCCTGCCATGCACACCATTGTTGTTCAGTGTTCTCCTGATGGTGGACTCATGAACATTAACATTAGCCAATGTGAGAGAGGCCTTCAGTTGCTCAGAAGTTACCTTGGGGTCCTTTGTGACCTCGCCAACTATTACACGCCTTGTTCTTGGAGTGATCTTTGTTGGTCGACCACTCCTGGGGAGGGTAACAATGGTCTTGAATTTCCTCCATTTGTACACAATCTGTCTGACTGTGGATTGGTGGAGTCCAAACTCTTTAGAGATGGTTTTGTAATCTTTTCCAGCCTGATGAGCATCAACAACGTTTTTATTCTGAAGTCCTCAGAAATCTCCTTTGTTCGTGCCATGATACACTTCCACAAACACGTGTTGTGAAGATCAGACTTTGATAGATCCCTGTTCTTTAAATAAAACAGGGTGCCCACTCACACCTGATTGTCATCCCATTGATTGAAAACACCTGACTCTAATTTCACCTTCAAATTAACTGCTAATCCTAGAGGTTCACATACTTTTGCCACTCACAGATATGTAATATTGGATCATTTCCTCAATAAATAAATGACCAAGTATAATATTTTTGTCTCATTTGTTTAACTGGGCTCTCTTTATCTACTTTTAAGACTTGTGTGAAAATCTGATGATGTTTTAGGTCATATTTATGCAGAAATATAGAAAATTCTAAAGGGTTCACAAACTTTCAAGCACCACTGTATGATATAATAGTCCTGATTTAACACAGGTCCAAGGCTATTATTCAACTTCCTGTGGGTGTCATTCTACCGTACATCCTGTTTGAAGACAGCAAAGTTATATCAGACAGGATGTGGTTATGGTATAAATCCTGTATCCAACACGTGTACTGTATATATACACTCAAACGCAAACAGACACAGCCTCCTGTGTCTCAAACACACAATCCACCTGGTCACATGCTCACATTTCACGCAGACTTTGTAATAAAGCAAGTGCTTGTGTCTATTCTTTCAATCTGTGGATTAATTTCACAACTTTATGTCATGTCTTCTAAAATTAGAGCTAACTGGTAAATCTTTATTTTTAACCTTAAAACTTATTCACTGATGAAATTTGTGTTTAGCCGTGATTCAGAGGAAGTTCACTTATTTACAAAAAAAAAAAAACCAGCTACTTTTTTTAGTTGCTTGTGTTTAAATCTCATCTCATCTCATCTCATTATCTCTAGCCGCTTTATCCTTCTACAGGGTCGCAGGCAAGCTGGAGCCTATCCCAGCTGACTACGGGCGAAAGGCGGGGTACACCCTGGACAAGTCGCCAGGTCATCACAGGGCTGACACATAGACACAGACAACCATTCACACTCACATTCACACCTACGGTCAATTTAGAGTCACCAGTTAACCTAACCTGCATGTCTTTGGACTGTGGGGGAAACCGGAGCACCCGGAGGAAACCCACGCGGACACGGGGAGAACATGCAAACTCCGCACAGAAAGGCCCTCGCCGGCCACGGGGCTCGAACCCAGGACCTTCTTGCTGTGAGGCGACAGCGCTAACCACTACACCACCGTGCCGCCCGTGTTTAAATCTCTTCCTCTGAATATACCAAGAAATCTTTCCTTTCCTTCTGTAGACAACAGGACTTCTTCCAACATTATGAACCTTGAAACAGGAAGTGGCATCACTGCTTCAGCTAATCAGCTGAACCAAGTGTCCTGAACAGATCATGTGTGAGGTGAGAAAATGTTCCCAGGTATTAATCACTGTGCACCTGTATTCTGTATATAAGTCAGTCCCCCCAGGATTCCGCGGGCCTTTTCTGTGATTGTTGCGGGCTAAAATGTCTGATGTTGCGGGGGTTTCCAAAAAAATTGCGATGAAAGTTGCGGTGTTTTTTAGGTTTTTGTTGTGATTACATTGCGGGAGGAAGTGAAAGTTGCGAAAATTGTTGCGATTTTCTCTTTTTGTGATTAAAATTGAGTGATATGTTAAATATTAAGTTATTACTGAAAAACTATTGATTAAAAAAACAAAGACACTGAGAAATGGTCCTATAAACAACTTTACCAATATAAAAGATTACCAGAACTACAAAAATGCAGAAAAATAGGCTTTACTTATCCAAATGCACCTGTTGGTTCAAAAGTTAAAGTGCAGAGAACCTCACAGCACAACATGAAGTTACCTTAAAATATAATATAAATGCCTCAGCTTTCATGTAAGAAAAAAAAAAGCTATTAATACTAGTACTGTGTGCAGGCAGTCTCTCCTGAAGACTAAATTAAACAATAATTATAAACTAATAAAATAAATGGCTCAGGCTTCATAGAAGAAAAAAAACAATTTGAACAGAATCTCACAGTATGATGCTGAAGCTGCCTAAACAATGGAAAATAAAATACCATTTTGGTAAAAATGTTGGCATCCATTAATTTCTTGTATTAAGTAAAAAAAATAATGTAAAGTGCACACAGTCCTTCACTGTAAACATAACACACTTTCAGTAACAGAATTTAAGCCTATATAAACACTGACTCGCACATGCTGCTTCTCTTGAACGTATACACGGAAGTAAGGGGGAAGGTAGTTTGTCAACGTCACCGTAAGACGACGCCAACGATTGGTCAAATTTGTGGGAAAGTTGCGGTGATTGGATATAATTGCAGCACCGCCCTGAATTCGCGGGGATTGGTTGAATTTGCGTTGATGTTGCAAATCGCAACATCGCGAAATCCTGGAGGGTCTGATAAGCAGGATATAAACAGACAGGCACACAGTGTGTTGAGTAAGTAATGCAGGGAGATGGGAAGTGTGTGTGCAGTGAGGGAATATTGTGCTCAGCTACACACAAGCAATTTTTAATTCTTTAATAGATAAAAATCAAGCTGCCACAGCTTTTTTTATTCCTAAGAACCAAACTAGTGTCTGAAACCACACCATGTTCACTTTATAGTGTACTATTTTACAGACTTCATTACTACAGTTAATACGTTATACTTAGTCTCATCTCATCTCATTATCTGTAGCCGCTTTATCCTGTTCTACAGGGTTGCAGGCGAGCTGGAGCCTATCCCAGCTGACTACGGGTGAAAGGCGGGGTACACCCTGGACAAGTCGCCAGGTCATCACAGGGCTGACACATAGACACAGACAACCATTCACACTCACATTCACACCTACGCTCAATTTAGAGTCACCAGTTAACCTAACCTGCATGTCTTTGGACTGTGGGGGAAACCGGAGCACCCGGAGGAAACCCACGCGGACACAAGGAGAACATGCAAACTCCGCACAGAAAGGCCCTCGCCGGCCACGGGGCTCGAACCCGGACCTTCTTGCTGTGAGGCGACAGCGCTAACCACTACACCACTGTGCCGCCCATGTTATACTTAGTAACAATTTTACATTCATTAAAGGCGACATCTTTTTCACGTTTATCTGTTTATAGTTATGTTTAAAGTGAGACGGCCTTTCGACTTTATAAAATCGGTGAAATTTAGTTCCCTTTGAAATGTGGTCATTGTGATACATGTTTATTTCTGCAATATCTCAAAATATCAGACCATTCTGTGGCTGGGAAGTTATTTGATTTGAGGGGATTAAAGCAAATAATGTGCATGAAATCACTCGCTTCGCGCAGTCAAGTAGACGGAGGAAGTCTGTGTGTGCGCATGCGCAGGTTTACCTTTGAGCATGCACTGACCGTTCCATCATTCTGTCGCTAAACAAACAGCTGATCACACCGAGGTGCTCACTGACCGCCGGTATTTATTAGTTTGGTCCTGCGTTTCCTTTCCTTCGTATATAACATAACGTCTTTTCTTCTCGCTTTCCGTTACTGTAGTCAGTTTTTCACGTTTCATTCTCATCCTCCATTTTGCTCTCCTGTTTCAAATTTGTATCCCACAATGCCTTGTGTGAACGGGGAAAGCCCACCACATGGTGCATGCCGTAGTATCTTGTATTGGGTCATGGTGAAGCAGGAAAAAATAGCGGAGAATTTAGAACCACGTGGCTCTAAATTCATTAATTGTTCTATTTTTAAAAAACTAATAAAATTGGATGTCTGTGAGTCAAATTCAGTAGCTTTCAGTCCATTAAACAAAAATAATGGTCTACCTTTAATGTTATGGAGCGTCAAGAAAACAAGTTATCGTTCACGTTATAGCAGCTACAAACAGTCGTTCCTTCACCAGCCTCTCTTTTTATCGCAGCATGCGCGGTTTCTGAGGAAAACGAGTTCATAAACCTAGGCGAAAGTCCTGTGGTGTTCTAAGGCTAGCTAATGCCAGGTGCCATTTTACAGACCATAATAATGGAACATTTTTCCCCTCTGCGTGTACCTGAAATTAACCAATCACAACACTGCATTCAGGCTTGCTCTGATTGGCTCAGAGACTCTCTTCAAATGCAGATTAAAGTCAGTGAAGAATCTGAATACACTGTGTGTAATGTGTGTGTGTGTGTGTGTGTGTGTGTGAGAGAGAGCGAGCGCTCACACAAAGCAACCTTTATATAAACCATCAGATGTACTTGATAAGGAGTGTGTGTACTGTAGAAGTGTGTGTGTGTGTTCTTACCAGATCTCAGCCAGTACTGAAGCAGGAAGTCCAGACTGCAGAAAGAACCTGCGTGCTTGTTCTCCTACACAGAGAACACACACACAATTAATCCGAGAACTCCTTATAAGTACTTATTAGCTATAGGGATTGTGTATATTAAAAAAAAAATAAACACTTCAATTTTTAAGAACTTTATCTTCGAGTCACCTAACATCTAGTGACACTCTTCTATGATTCTAGGTTTTTGCTTTGTTTTTTGTGGGGATGGGGTTAGGGGAGTTTTCCTCAATGATGTGTGTTACATCCATGGATTTTACACAGATGTAGGACCATGTATGAAATACATGACCCTATACCCTGTACACTCTGTCTCTCTGTGTAGGGTCATGCACATTCAGGGCTTTGAACCGGTTCAAGGAACGAAAACGAAAACCAGGAACTTTTTCTATTTCACATGGAACAGAAACGAAACCAGAAACTTTATTATTTTTTATGTTCCGGAACAGAAACGCTTATTAAAAATAATGGTAACCGGTTAATACCGGTTTTTATTTCGTTCCTCAAAGTTTCCGTAGCCTACAAATAAAAAAGTCATTCTTCTCCTGCGCAAGTTTCTATGACCCGCTGGGGTTCACTTCCTGTGTGACGTTCGCTGACTGAATGGAGAGCGCGGGAGGGTGGACTACTATCACGTCTCCACATCTTAAATAAGAGGTAAATATTGCAGTCTATCGTTATTCAAAAACGTCAATTTCAAACACGATATCAATATATTTGTCCACGTTACTGAGGGCCCATTTACACGAGGACGCTGTCGGGTAAAAACGACTAAATATTTTATCGGAAGTGCCTTTCGTCTACACGGGGACGGCGTTTCCGAGGCTGAAAAACGGAAAAAATTGAAAACGCCTTCCAGAGTGGATAAGTTAAAAACAGCCCCCGTTGCATATCCGTCTAAACTACCCAATACGCGAAACTCTGCTCGGATCTGCTCACGTCGGGTACGCGTTTACGTCATACATATGTCATATACTGTACATGCCAGCCCGGGAAGTAAGAAAGTAAGTAAAAAAGTAAGAGCATGTCTGATTACATCGATCCAACGGACCTTCAAGCTGCTCTGGCAGCTTTAATAAACGTCCAGGAGTCCTTCGAACATCTATACCGAATCTGCACATATACCGTTAATGAACAGAGGCGGGTATAGTATGCTCTTACTTTTTTACTTACTTTCTTACTTACCATAGCCAGAGTAGTCAAAGTTTTCGCGATCAGACAAGACGGAAGACGTTGCGCATGCGTGCAGACATAGCGGAGGTCTTTCACAGCACCACCTAGCCGCCTGGCATGCACATCCAATTGAATTCCACACATTTATGCGTCACCGTATAGACGCAGATTTCCTCCTTGAAAACGGTTGTGTAGACGCGGAAAAAAATGAGAACGAAAACGGACTTTTGCGTTTTTGTTTCAGACCGTCCCCGTGTAAAGTGGGCCTGAGAGGCTCGCGAACATTAAATGATGTTAACCTCTGTTAGCCTATCAATGCATAGGGCCTGACTAGCCTTTGGTAACACACTAAACGAATGATCTTTCATTTTTGGCACTTTTTCTGTTTGTGTAGATGGGAAGACATACTGAGAATCCAAATCGCCAACATCTCATCTCATTATCTCTAGCCGCTTTATCCTTCTACAGGGTCGCAGGCAAGCTGGAGCCTATCCCAGCTGACTACGGGCGAAAGGCGGGGTACACCCTGGACAAGTCGCCAGGTCATCACAGGGCTGACACATAGACACAGACAACCATTCACACCTACAATCAATTTAGAGTCACCAGTTAACCTAACCTGCATGTCTTTGGACTGTGGGGGAAACCGGAGCACCCGGAGGAAACCCACGCGGACACGGGGAGAACATGCAAACTCCACACAGAAAGGCCCTCGCCGGCCCCGGGGCTCGAACCCAGGACCTTCTTGCTGTGAGGCGACAGCGCTAACCACTACACCACCGTGCCGCCCAATCGCCAACATCTGAAATAATAATTGTTTTGAATTATTTCTTGTCTTATTTAATGAAGGTTGTAATAGAATTAGCCTACATTTGGCTTAAGCTGGATGAGACAGAGACATAATTTTATAGCCATTTGTTAAACAGCTGACAGGGAACGTAATTAACCGTTCCGGGAACGAAATTTTTTTTGTTCTAACCGGTTCGGGAACGTCTATTTAATGGTGGAACCCAAAACCGGAAACGTTAAAATTCCGTTTCTGTTCGGAACGAACCAATAGGAAAAAAATTCTGGTTCAAAGCCCTGTGCACATTACACTGTAGTTTTCAGAGGAATTTCAGCAGCCTTAGTGTGAACTGTCTTATGTTTAATTATATGTGATGGAGTTACGAAAGTTACTCCATACTGCACTGACCTCGATTCAATTCCCACTCTTATCAGGGCTCTCTGTGTAGACAAGCTTTAAATCTTGTTTGTGTGTGTGCACAGTCACCTGACACGTATCCCAGAGTGGGGGTGAGGGAGTCAAACTGTTTGTCATGCTTCCCTCTCTCTTCTGGGGTTATGGCCCAAATATTAAACCCACCTGAGACGAAGAGAAAGTTAATCATTATAAATCTTGCACAGGTATTTATCTGAGGTGTATTTAACATAGACACACAACACACACCTTCACATTCAGCCTCTCTATCTCAAAACTTAAAAAAAAAAAAATCCTCAACAAACCTCGGACACCCAGTGTGTTTTGGCTGTTGGACCACATTAGAGGGAAGCGTGAAATGTTTTTAAAACCGATATACAGAGAGGCATGTGACCAATCAGAGGTCAGCTGAGCAGAACTTTCAAAAACTCTAATCACCGTTCCTCAAGCACCAAATATGTTTATTTATTCACCAGTAACAGGAAATACCACACAGCAAGCTTGGGTGGCACTTCCTGGTGGCAGCGTCTCTGTGTGTGTACCGTACACACACACAGCAGCTCCTGCAGTGTCCTCTCTAGAGGACTAACAAGAGCAACAACAAATCCATAGACCTTTCTCTTTGAAACACACACACACACACACACACACATAGACTAGAGATAGCACTAATCTCTGGAGTTTAAAATTTAAATTTGTGTAACCTTCAAGCAGTCCCTGACCGTGTGAAAAACTATTTACTCATGATGAAGGTCGGCCTGATGAACAGATTGTGTTAAAAAAAATTATGCAAATGGTTTATGCAAAATCACAGCTATAGCAGTCACTGAGAAAGTATAAGACAAAAATAGGCAAGTATATGAAACATAAATGCACATATTTACGTTCAAGTTATATAAAAATGCAAGAAATCTGTTTACTAGAGAAATACTGGCTAGTAAAATCTCACTAGGACTGATGAGTACAGAGGCCACACCTCCTTCACTAGGACTGAAAGGAAGTACAGAGGCCATGCCTCCTTCACTAGGACTGAAAGGAAGTACAGAGGCCACGCCTCCTTCACTAGGACTGACGAATACAGAGACCATGCCTCTAGGACTGGCGAGTACAGAGGCCACACCTCCTTCTCTAGGACTGACGAGTACAGAGGGCACACCTCCTTCTCTAGGACTGATGAGTACAGAGGCCACGCCTCCTTCACTAAGAGTGATGAGCACAGAGGCCACGTCTCCTTCATTAGGACTGAAAGGAAGTACAGAGGCCGCACCTCCTTCTATAGGACTGATGAGTACAGAGGCCACACCTCCTTTTATAGGACTGACGAGTACAGAGGCCACACCTCCTTCTCTAGGACTGACAAGTACAGAGGCCACACCTCCTTCTCTAGGACTGATGAGTGCAGAGGCCACACCTCCTTCTCTAGGACTGATGAGTATAGAGGCCACACCTCCTTCACTAGGACTGACGAGTACAGAGGCCACACCTCCTTCACTAGGACTGACGAGTACAGAGGCCACACCTTCTCTAGTACTGACGAATACAGAGGCCATGCCTCCTTCACTAGGACTAATGAGGACAGAGGCCATGCCTCCTTCACTAGGACTGATGAGCACAGAGGCCACACCTCCTTCATTAGGACTGAAAGGAAGTACAGAGGCTGCGCCTCCTTCTATAGGACTGATGAGCACAGAGGCCACACCTCCTTCACTAGGACTGATGAGTACAGAGGCCACAACTCCTTCTCTAGGACTGCCGAGTACAGAGGCCACACCTCCTTCTCTAGGACTGACGAGTACAGAGGCCACACCTCCTTCTCTAGGGCTGACGAGTACAGAGGCCACACCTCCTTCTCTAGGACTGATGAGCACAGAGGCCACACCTCCTTCACTAGGACTGATGAGTGCAGAGGCCACACCTCCTTCTCTAGGACTGACGAGTACAGAGGCCACACCTCCTTCTCTAGGACTGATGAGCACAGAGGCCACACCTCCTTCACTAGGACTGATGAGTACAGAGGCCACAACTCCTTCTCTAGGACTGCCGAGTACAGAGGCCACACCTCCTTCTCTAGGGCTGATGAGTACAGAGGCCACACCTCCTTCTCTAGGGCTGACGAGTACAGAGGCCACACCTCCTTCTCTAGGACTGATGAGCACAGAGGCCACACCTCCTTCACTAGGACTGATGAGTGCAGAGGCCACACCTCCTTCTCTAGGACTGACGAGTATAAAGGCCACACCTCCTTCTCTAGGACTGATGAGTACAGAGGCCACACCTCCTTCACTAGGACTGATGAGCACAGAGGCCACACCTCCTTCACTAGGACTGATGAGCGCAGAGGCCACACCTCCTTCACTAGGACTGATGAGTGCAGAGGCCATACCTCCTTCACTAGGACTGATGAGCACAGAGGCCACACCTCCTTCACTAGGACTGATGAGTACAGAGGCCACACCTCCTTCACTAGGACTGATGAGTACAGAGGCCACACCTCCTTCACTAGGACTGATGAGTACAGAGGCCACACCTCCTTCACTAGGACTGATGAGCACAGAGGCCACACCTCCTTCACTAGGACTGATGAGCGCAGAGGCCACACCTCCTTCACTAGGACTGATGAGTACAGAGTCCACACCTCCTTCACTAGGACTGATGAGTACAGAGGCCACACCTCCTTCACTAGGACTGATGAGTACAGAGGCCACACCTCCTTCACTAGGACTGATGAGCACAGAGGCCACACCTCCTTCACTAGGACTGATGAGCGCAGAGGCCACACCTCCTTCACTAGGACTGATGAGTACAGAGTCCATGCCTCCTTCAATAGGACTGACAAGAAGCTTGAATCCTTCTGGCTCTTTTTCAGTGAGTCAAATAATTTGACTCAGTTCCCCAATATTATTAATAAACAAAATAACATTACTTTGCATTACATTTTATAATACATGCAGGCAGATCTTCCCGGTCATGCCGTCTCATGACACACACAAGCTTAAGAATCAACCACACGGCTCATCGTTCATGCTTAGAAGTTAAAAAGATGTTTCCATGGAACCGACACTGAAGGAGTCACAGCGTTGTCTACATCTACAACAGAAGAAACACAAAACGGCTCATAGATACAAGTCAGCTCTCAGCAAAGAGTCGACTCAGAGTCGATTCATTCCCAAACGACACATCGCTCATTTTCCCAGAGGATCTTTTCCCTCCCAGGAGCAGTGTCGTGCCCACAGAGATCCACTCCGCTGCTATGGTGTTAGTATTTAGGGACCTGAATCCAGATCTCTCCCAGCATGAGACTCTTCTTCCTTTTCTTAAGTCATCCGTTCATTCCTGTTGCATCACTTCTTCTTTAAACTAGAAACTAGATACCTGTTAAAGGGGGTACTTAAAATACACTTAAATTATAGAGTCTGTGTTGTTGAAAGGGAAAAAAAATATTCTCTGTGATTTCATTTTCGAACATTTGAATTAATCATGATGACCTTGTTTTGGATCACAGTTCTGCTGATGGGGGAAAAATTGAGTCGAGTGATGACAATGACACCTCTGTGTTAGCTTTTTTAAACACACACACACACACACACAGATAGTTATTCTTACCATTCATGGCTGCAGGTGGGAGTCAAGTGTCTTCTGTTCAGCTGGCTAGCTAACACTCATCTGCAGAGAGAGAGATTGGTAATGCTAGCATTGCGTTACACTGAGAGGGAGTTGGTGGACAAAAAAAGAAAGACAGCAGAGAAACAAAAAGGATAAAGAGACTGTGACTGGAATGCCATCGACACTCGATATCCACAATCCTCCATCCTTCTTTCTCTCCATCGCTGTATTTTTTTTTAGCATTTATCTCTTTTCACCCGATTCTCACACACACCGTATTGAGTCATTCATCTCTGTCATCTCTGTGCATGTAGATCTAAAAGTGACTCATTTGATTATTTTTCCCCACCATTCTGACGTTTAAAAAAAAAAAAAAACACTGGCAAAATTTCACACAAATACACACAATGTTCTCTTTACCCAGGACAAAAGCTCAGGACAAATACCCAGGGCCAGATTAACATGGCCAGGGGCCCCTAGGCTACAAGTTGCTGTAGCCCCCCCGGCCACCACCATCTTATCCCATCTACCTGTAAAGAACTGTCTATTTTCTACACTTTAAAGTTTGTGGTTTTTTTCCATTATTAAAGGTCCCATGGCATGAAATTTTCACTTTGAGGTTTTTTAACGTTAAAATGAGTTCCTCTGACCTTCTTAAGTCACCCCAGTGGCTAGAAATTTCATAATGTGTAAACCAAACTATGCCCAACATTTGAGAATGGCGCGTCAAAACGGCGCCTTGATAAGCTCTTCCCTTTACTACGTCAGTAAGGGAGATGATCCCCACGCCCCCCCCTCTGGATTCCCACCCACTGTATGGATTGCCCGCCCAGCTCAAAAGTTGCCACCAAACATGGAAGTTGTGCTGTACATGGATGTGACAACACAGAAAAGAGTCTGTTTTTACTGCCGACGGGAGAGCCCCTGAAGACGCAGTGGCTTAATTTTATTTACTCCAATAATACGCCGTCGAGTCTACCTAAGACGGTGTATGTTTGTCGGAAGCATTTTCCTGATGAATGTTTCCACAACTTGGGACAGTACAGGGCAGGTTTTGCACATCAACTGTCACTGAAGCCTGGGTCCGTACCAAGCATCCCTGCCGCATCAGCCACAAACACCGAACAAGTAAGTGTATAACTGTTAAGTCGTTTTGCCGTGTTTTAAAATCGGTGCCACGTTAGCCTTGCAATGGCTACATTAGCTGTGCAGCTAACCGCTTCCTGCAGTTAGCCAGGTACTCTGCGCTACAAAACCAAAAAGCAAGCAGCATGCTCTGTTATAATAGCCAATCAAAACAGTTTTTACAAAGACACCCACATTCTTTTTTTAAGTCACTCGTTCATTTTATTTGTTTGTTTGTTCAGTAAAAACCCAAACATTTGTTGAATTTATTTTATTTCCTCGCGTCGCACCTTAATGACGTCAGCGCGCGGTATTTTTCCCTTCGCGGTTTGTTCCTTCTCTCTCGCCATAGTAAGACACCCACGTCCGCTTGTTCTGACCCACTGGAGGTAGCGGCACAGTGCTGTTAGCCAATCAGAGGTAACACGTTTACATGTCATGAATATTAATGATAAGACCCGCCCCCACCCTCTACCCTTCCCCGCCTCCTGCTTCTCATTAGCAAAACGACGCACTGGGAAAAGCGCTGAAATGGGGCTTTCTCCCAGGAGGCTATATCTACGTGCCGAGGGCTCATTTCGAGAAAGGCTGCGGATATAACATCCGGAAACCTCCACGAGCCCGTTTAAAGCATCAACAAACCACCATGCCATGGGACCTTTAAACTTTGTACAGCTGGGCCAGCAAAAACAGAAAAGGGATGGTCCTTCACCCTCACCAGAGCTAGTAGTACTACTGGCTGCAGCTGCAGCTAACATAACGTTTGCTACGCTAGTGTCATGATGACTTGCACTTGCCAGTTGGGTTTCATTAGGTTTAAAAAACCCTGTTAGTTTTGGTATATTGCTCAATAGAGTTTTGTCACGTTGGGCTTTTTGCCGTTGCGCCTTGCGCTTTTGAGCACCGCTCTCGTATTTTCTGTCACACATGTTCACTGTTCAACTGTGGAGTGATGTCGCGCGTGACGTCTAACATTTATATATGGAAGGCGGATTTGCCTCACCCAATCAGCATCCGTTTATTTAAATATTCATTTTGAGCCAGTGAATATGAAGGGTTTTTTTTTCTTTTGACCAATTGGGGGCCCCCCTGCGAGGCGGGGGGCCCCTAGGCTGAAGCCATATGAAGCCTGTGCGGTGATCCAGGCGTGCAAATACCCATCCCCATTAACAGACAGCAGTCTTATCAAAATTCTCATTCTGAATTTTGTGAACACACACACGCAAACATATTTACGCAAAATCTTGCCTCTGAATTCTATGAGAAAGCTCTAAGCCTTTCTTATCTTGTTTCTGCCTTACCTTTCTGTAAGTGTGTGCATTTACTGGCATTGACGTTTGGACTGTTTACAGACTAAGAATTTGTACATCACACACACACACACACACACACACACACACACACACACTGTCCACTTTAATAGGAACTTGTTGTTGATTCTATCACTTCGTTCAGACTGCAACCTGAAACGACCCATATCCGATTTGTTGTGAAATCCGATTTTTTTGTTAGGCCGTTCACATTACCAATTATATGAGACTTGTATGCGATCTCCAATATGAACGGAAAACGACCCAAAAGTGTCCCGCATGCGCAAATTGACACGTAATAAGCACATCTACGTAATACGTAAACAAAAAAAAAGCGCACTCTTCAAGTTTGCAAATAAAGCATGGAGATGAGGCGAGACCTGGCGATGTGGTTTTTGTGGCGGCGGCAGAACTCGCACAATAATCTGATTAATGTGGGCAGCAGACTAATGAGACCGAAGGTGTCAAATTACTGGAAATTTCCAGAACAATCTTATGATCTTGTAATACAGGATGGTTTAAGTTATAAATCAGTTATAGAAACTGTTTTATTTAATCAGGCTAACAGATAAACATCCAGGTCCCTACCAAATCCACCATTAGCTTGATCAATTCTATAAAAGTCTATTTAAATTCTGAAAACTGTACAAATGTAGTTGTTTTCCACCAAAGAGGCGGGATTAGCCAACGCAGAATAGTGACGTTTGTCTCTTGTTGATGACGTGTAGGTCGCATGAATGCGACCTGTCCGGTCAGACTGCAGTCGCATGTGAAAATAACGGATATGCATCGGAATTAGGACCACATATCCAAGCGGCCTGGGTCGCATGTGAAAAAAATCGGATCTGTGTCGTTCAGATTGTCAATAAAAAATCAGATACAGGTCGCATATGGGCAAAAAAATCGGATATGGGTCGTTTCAGGGTGCAGTCTGAACCAGGGCTTTGAACCGGTTCAAGGAACGAAAACGAAAACCGGGAACTTTTTCTATTTCACATGGAACAGAAACGAAACCAGAAACTTTATTATTTTTTATGTTCCGGAACAGAAACGCTTATTAAAAATAATGGTAACCGGTTAATACCGGTTTTTATTTCGTTCCTCAAAGTTTCCGTAGCCTACAAATAAAAAAGTCATTCTTCTCCTGCGCAAGTTTCTATGACCCGCTGGGGTTCACTTCCTGTGTGACGTTCGCTGACTGAATGGAGAGAGCGGGAGGGTGGACTACTATCACGTCTCCACATCTTAAATAAGAGGTAAATATTGCAGTCTATCGTTATTCAAAAACGTCAATTTCAAACACGATATCAATATATTTGTCCACGTTAATGAGAGGCTCGCGAACATTAAATGACGTTAACCTCTGTTAGCCTATCAATGCATAGGGCCTGACTAGCCTTTGGTAACACACTAAACGAATTCTCTTTCATTTTTGGCACTTTTTCTGTTTGTGTAGATGGGAAGACATACTGAGAATCCAAATCGCCAACATTTGAAATAATAATTGTTTTGAATTATTTCTTGTCTTATTTAATGAAGGTTGTAATAGAATTAGCCTACATTTGGCTTAAGCTGGATGAGACAGAGACATAATTTTATAGCCATTTGTTAAACAGCTGACAGGGAACGTAATTAACCGTTCCGGGAACGAAATTTTTTTTGTTTTAACCGGTTCGGGAACATCTATTTAATGGTGGAACCCAAAACCGGAAACGTTAAAATTCCGTTTCTGTTCGGAACGAACCAATAGGAAAAAAATTCTGGTTCAAAGCCCTGGTCTGAACGTAGTCTAAGATCCCTGTTCTTGGCTGCAGGAGTGGAACCCAGTATATTCTTCTGTTTTCTGTTGCACGCTGAGATGCTTTTCTGCTCACCAGGGTTGTAAAGAGTGATTATATGAGTTACTATATCCTTCCTAGCAGGAAAAAAAAAAGCTAGAACCACCTCAAATCTGTCCATTTTCTTCTGACCTCTCTTATCAACAAGATGTTTGTTTCCACCCACAGAACTGTTGCTCACTCACTGTTTTTTGCACCATTCTGTGTAGACTGTTGTGTGTGAAAACCCCAGTTTCTGAAATACTCAATCAAATCAGTCCATTTGACTCAAACCAACACCCATGCCACACTCAGTGCGTTTACATGCACATAGAGAGAATCGAATTTCTGCCGTTGCTCGACTGAAATCGAAGTTCTAAATGCCATGTATACACCTTAATTCGGCTGAAATTGAACCGAACTTGATTTCTCGTAATCGAGCTACGCGACCTAGATTATGCGATTGTTGCCGAGCTACTTACTGCATGTAAACCCTATCGAGCTACGTAGTCAAGCTACTTACTTCAGCACTGCCCCTTCCGGAAGTGACGAGTGACGAGATCACAAGCGGGAAACACGACAGCCTCGGTCGGCATGACAACAGTAGTAGTGAGCAGCAGAAGAGGTCAGGAGGAACAAACGAAGAAGAGAAAATGGCGAGCAGAAACGTGCACTTCTGGAGCAATGAGGAGACAGAGTTCATGCTCATTCAGCTTAAGGAGTTGAATATATTAAAATTCATGGACGGGAGAAAAACGCGCAATGGAGAACACGGAACTGATAACTTTGTTTACACTCTTGAATAGCTCTTCTTCATGACGACAACCGGAAGTGTACCAACACGATGGGGCGTGTAGCGCCACCTGTGGCTCGGGTGCACAATGCACCTCACACAATAGCTCGATTTCATTGTGTGCATGTAGGATTGGATATGCTGCTGGGACCCTTAGCTCGATTACCGACAGCAGCTCGATTTGGATGTGCATGTAAACGTAGTCAGTGAAAAAAGGTCTGTGAGGTCACAATTTTTCCCATTCTCACGTTTGAACATTGTGAACATTAACTGAAGCTCTTGATTTGTATCTGCATGATTTGATGCATCAAGGGATCGGCTGATTAGAGAACTGTATAAAACAGCTGCAGGTGGATGTATGGGTGTTCCCAATAATTTGGCCGGTGAGTAGCTTGTAATGCTTCTCCTGAGTCTCCTTTATCACAGGAGTATTGTTGGCAAAAACGTTCAGTTTCAGATGAGTTATGAGGCTGATGCAACTAACAAGTAATAATGTAAAAAAGTCCCATTCTCTTTCAATACTTTTTAATACACTCTCATCAGCCTGGAAGTGTGTAACAGCTACATCTCACAAGTGGCCATTTACAGAACAACGAATGGAGTGGATTTTACATTACGAACAATTCACACTTTTCCTCATGAGTAAGCACATGTCAAAACAGAATCGTCTGAAGAGCTACGTAAAGAACACAATAAATCTAATTGTATGTCATTAAAATAGTCCTGCTCTGGTTTATACAGTACTTCTAAACAGCTTTGTTTTTCTTTTGGAACTGAAAGTGAAATTGCATCAGGTTGCAATCATTAAGTTCCTCTACTGAAGTCTATAATTATGTCGACAGAATACCTCAGCGCTCGATGCTAAGGGATCATCTTACAAACTCCACTTTAGGCAATAAAGTAAAGGAACGACTTTAAACACGGTGTCGGGTTCCTTCAAGGGTAAATCAATCAGGCCATGTTAAAAAACCATGTGAAAATTTAAGTAAAATTATCTGACGTCTGCCACAAAGACTGAGAAAATGACAGCCAACATGTCTGTATGTTGTGCATGCAGGTAGAAGCAAACTCATCTCCATACCAGAAGGGGGCAGTAGTCTGTATTCTGCATGACAAAAAAAAAAAAGAACAGAAAACCCCAAGACCCAATAGAGGATGTGCAGTCACGTGACCCGTCCGTGTTTACTCCGCCATATTGGACGGCTTCAGGATTGTTTACCTTGCGCGAGTGTAATGGATCCAGGGAGTAATCCCCAAGAAAATTCGGAAAATACCCCATCTACATCGTGCGATAACTTGTCCAAGTTTGTTCAGCATCTTGAAGGTGACGTGAGGCAGCGTTACGTGGAAAAGTGTTCCAGGTTGGGGATTGCAGATCCGTACAACTTGCCGCAATCCTTGTTCAGGGGAATTCGGAGCTGCGGTGCCGGCGATTTGCCCGATCTGGCCTACCACGACATTTACAATTTTCTTGTTAATCGTGAATCGTGTTACACTGGCAAAGCCCTCAAAGCTTACAAGAGCCTGGAAGCTTATAAATATTTTGTTGCGGGATGGGTATCCCAACTATACCTCTGGAAGGTTCCGAAGAAGAATGTCTACTTGATAACCTCACGGGTAAGTGGCATTAAGACGTTTATCATAAAGAGGCTATGCAGGACGTTTTATCGTAAGAATGTTCGAAATCTAAACTCAGTTCCAGATAATGACAGGGTTGTAAATATGTATGTTTTTGTCTGAAAAAAAAAATCACAAATCACCGCTATCTTTATCTCATCTCATTATCTCTAGCCGCTTTATCCTTCTACAGGGTCGCAGGCAAGCTGGAGCCTATCCCAGCTGACTACGGGCGAAAGGCGGGGTACACCCTGGACAAGTCGCCAGGTCATCACAGGGCTGACACATAGACACAGACAACCATTCACACTCCCATTCACACCTACGGTCAATTTAGAGTCACCAGTTAACCTAACCTGCATGTCTTTGGACTGTGGGGGAAACCGGAGCACCCGGAGGAAACCCACGCGGACACGGGGAGAACATGCAAACTCCACACAGAAAGGCCCTCGCCGGCCCCGGGGCTCGAACCCAGGACCTTCTTGCTGTGAGGCGACAGCGCTAACCACTACACCACCGTGCCGCCCGCTATCTTTATCTGTGCAGAATTATTATTCAATACGAAAATCAACTTAACAGATGTACTAGGAGTATTGAATTAGAAGATTACACCTACCTGATATGAAGTGTTCACTACAAATTCGGCTGGTAGAACTGGGGTTCCGGTTTTCTCTTCGCACAGCGGACACCCATTTTGCGCGTCTCTCCTCGTCTGCGGGGAATCTATAAAATGACAGGCCCTCCTTTTGGCCCTGTCTATTGGTACAACCAAATGCTGAACAAGATATAACCATTCTCGAAAGATCTACTCCCACACACTTGATAATTAGAACGGGTTCGTCTAAGTTCTATGCGCGGCCTTGCCGTCCAAGATGGCAGATAAACAAATATCACGTGACCTCGTGACGTCACGTGCACGCTCTCTATAGGAACCATAGGAATGAACCTGTTTAAACGCAAATTAAAATCACTTCAGCAGAAGAGAAATAAAAAGAAAACGTGAACAGAGAAATGAACTGAAAGTGATTGTACCAAACTCATGCTATTTATTTAGCTGAAGAGGAGTTGAACCCTACTTTCCCTGGGTTTTTTTTTAATCAATTGTAGTGTTTAACCATCCATTATCTATACCGCTTATCTGTCAGGGGCATGGAGGAAATTGGAGCCGATCTTAGCTGACATTGGGCGACACCCTGGATTACCAGTCTATCACAGCGCTACGTTTAACCAGCCACAATAATTTATGCAAACAGATTTGTTCTGATTGGCTACTAAAAGCTATCCAAAATAGAGTACTGTACATTTAATATATAAGTCCTTTTAGTAAAGTTTGTCCATTCGCCGGCCATCTTGGAGATGCCTCAAGTTGGACCAGACTCCTGTTCGCTTATGAATAGCGAGAGACCAATAAACCACAAACTGACATTTGAAACACGGATTTTAATTTGCTGATTAAAAATGCGTTGTTGTTTTTTGGCTCCATTAAGAACAACATATTTGTTTTCAGGTTTCAGTGATTGTACATGTCTTTATAACCAAGCTGACATACCCTTCCTTAAGGCTCTGAATTCTATTCATCCACTCAGAACGTCTCTGGAATGCTGGCGTTGAGGATGCAGCCCTTTGTTCCTCTGCAGTGTTCACTGGGAGTTCAGCTCAAAGCACTGTGAGGAACAGGAAATGGCATCATTCATAGTTTCCTGTTTAGAAAGCCAAGTGCCTTTAATCAGAGAAGAGTACACTACGTTCACTCTCTTAAAGGGGCCGGCTCACCCTTCCCAGAATCCTCTGCGCCAAGTAGCGAGGCACCATTTTGGATGCTAGCGACATTCCAAAAACAATCTGTAACAATTCGGCGACATCGAAAGTCATAGAGCTTAAATTCTAACATGAAATGGAAGATATTGTGGCAGAGTATGTATATTGTAAATTCTTTTTAAGTGATCTAATCTGTTTTCATATGGTTATTCTGTTGTAATGGACTAGAACTGGCCTCAGACGTCTCATGGGCGACTGAATGATGGATGGAATAATGGATGGTAAAGAGGTATAAATGGATAGATGGATGGATAGATGGATGGATGGAATAATAGATGGTAAAGAGAGATGGATGGATGGAATAACAGATGGTAAAGAGCTATAAATGGATGGATGGAATAATAGAAGGTAAAGAGCTATAGATGGATGGAATAATAGAAGATAAAGCGCTATAAATGGATGGATGAAATAATAGATGGTAAAGAGCTATGGATGGAATAATAGATGGTAAAGAGCTATAGATGGATGGATGGATTGAATAATAGAAGGTAAAGAGCTATGGGTGGATGGTAAAGAGCTATGGATGGATGGATGGAATAATAGAAGGTAAAGAGCTATAGATGGATGGATGGATGGATTGAATAATAGAAGGTAAAGAGCTATAAATGGACAGATGGATGGAATAATAGTAAAGAGCTATGGGTGGATGGATGGAATAATAGACGGTAAAGAGCTATGGATGGAAGGATGGATGGTAAAGAGAGATGGATGGATGGATGGATGGATGGATGGAATAGTACACGGTAAAGAGCTATAGATGGATGGATGGTAAAGAGCTATGGATGGGATGGATGGATGGAAGGAATAATACACCGTAAAGAATTATGGGTGGAAGGATTGTAAAGATGGATGGAATAAGTTTAGTTTATTAGTTTATTTAACAGGGGCCATGTACAGAACAAGTCCCATACCAGAATTAGCTATACAGCTAACTTTCATCTGTGGTCCCTGGGCAGGGGGCTTAAAACAAACAAACAAACAAACAAACAATAAAACAATAGAGATAGTAAAGAGCTATGGATGCATGGAATTTAAAGAATGATGGATGGATGGATGGATGGATGGATGGATGGATGGATGGATGGATGGATGGATGGAAGGTAAAGAGCTATGGATGGATGGAATAACAGATGGAATAAAGAGCTATAGATGGATGGATGGATTGAATAATAGAAGGTAAAGAGCTATAAATGGACAGATGGATGGAATAATAGTAAAGAGCAATGGGTGGGTGGATGGATGGAATAATAGATGGTAAAGAGCTATGGATGGAAGGATGGATGGTAAAGAGAGATGGATGGATGGATGGATGGAATAGTACACGGTAAAGAGCTATGGATGGGATGGATGGATGGAAGGAATAATACACAGTAAAGAACTATGGGTGGAAGGATTGTAAAGATGGATGGAATAAGTTTAGTTTATTAGTTTATTTAACAGGGGCCATGTACAGAACAAGTCCCATACCAGAATTAGCTATACAGCTAACTTTCATCTGTGGTCCCTGGGCAGGGGGCTTAAAACAAACAAACAAACAAACAATAAAACAATAAAACAATAGAGATAGTAAAGAGCTATGGATGCATGGAATTTAAAGAAGGATGGATGGATGGATGGATGGGTAAAGAGCCAACAGCAGCAGTAAATAGTCTCCACTGTCCATTGATCTGAGTTTTGGCCAGATAGCAGACGTTTTACGGCTGAAAGCCTTCTCTCTCTCTCACACACACACACACACACACACAATAAATCAGACTCTCTCTCTCTCTCTCTCTCTCTCCCTCACACATACACACAAATATCCAGCAGACTGTTTTTGTTATAAAACTGTAATGATTTTCATTAAAATGTTTCTTTTCTCTCGTTTTTATTCATTTGAACAGCTTGGTGAGTGACTTTTCGCAGTGTCTGTAGAAGCTCAAATGACACAGTGCCACACAAAGTGATTGTGTGAAACGCGCTTCTGCTGTTTTAGCAGGGAAAAAAAAAACACCTTCACCCGTGAGGACAAAGTGAGTTATCACCCACGCAAACAGGATAAACTACATAAATTCGTTAAATCAGTTCAAGTCGAACACAGAATTCATGGAGTGAACTGAATTATTAACCATTTAAACCTGAGACTGACTCACGACGAGCGATGCAATGTTAAACGATGGCACACACTTCACTAGCGTTTCACTTGTGTAACACCAACAGCCTACTTCAGATATGGTTACCGTCACCATGGAAACAGAGTAACACTAGCTGAGTTACATGTAAAGCGATAGAATATGAAAAACAATACACTCGAATGCTCATAATGTTCACTCTGTGTGTGGCACTTTAACGTTACACACTCGTAAATATTTAAACGAGTTCGGATGCTAAATCTTTAAACCTGGCATCTTCAGTCTTATCCTCAAATTGCCAGCGTGGCTGGAGGCTTTCCGTTCATTTCTTGCACACACGGATAAACGTCAATTCCATGATAAAAACAATGCACTGGATTGTGTTTTGACCTCACACACACTGGAACAAACACACTCTTTGACTGGGGTTTGATAGACACCTGCACACAGCACTGACCAATCAGCATTCAGCACCACTTCCTCCGCTAACAGAGTGTGTGTCTTATCCAAGAGCATTACCCAGCATGCTTTGCGCGGAGGGAAGAAGGAGTCCTCTGTTCACACAGGAAACACACAGGCTCGGGCTCAGGCCTGAACTATTTAGTAAAAGTGTACACATGCCAGACTGGGGTGTGTGTGTGTGTGTGTGTGTGTGTGTTACACAGGGTTATACACAGTTTATACACGTTTATCTGAAAGCTGGAGGTTAAACTCCTCTAAACTCTCTCTCTCACGACGTATCAGAGTATCAGGCCAGCGCTTACGGATTTTCAGGCTCAGTTCCTTCTGAAGTGTCTTTTTTCTTTTTCACCCTTCACTCGTCAGGCTTCAGTGTGACTCTAAGGTCGAGTAAATCTCCACACCCAGGAAGGGAACAATAAAACAGCATGAAGGAAAAGTGTAAAAGCAACACTGACTTGACTGAAAGAGTTTGCGAGGCTTTATAAAACTATACACAATATGATCACAAAGTACTATTTACACTTACATTGTAATGAACCATTTATGGGACTGTTAGCTAGATATTTAGGTGTAGCTAACGTCCTCCATGTTGCTGTTGATTATTTGGTGACGGAAATACGACTATATTTTTCTATGATTAGCTGCTGCCTTGTTGGGAAAATATATTTCATTTGTATTTGGGAATTAACTAAAAAAATGTTAAGGGATACCTACAAAAAAATTAAAACAAAGACGGTGAAATTAGAATCGGCAGCACTGTGCATAGGGACTGTGTATATATACAACCCCGATTCCAAAAAAGTTGGAACAAAGTACATATTGTAAATAAAAACGGAATGCGATGATGTGGAAGTTTCAAAATTCCATATTTTATTCAGAATAGAACATAGATGACATATCAAATGTTTAAACTGAGAAAATGTATCATTTAAAGAGAAAAATTAGGTGATTTTAAATTTCATGACAACACCACATCTCAAAAAAGTTGGGACAAGGCCATGTTTCCCACTGTGAGACATCCCCTTTTCTCTTTACAACAGTCTGTAAACGTCTGGGGACTGAGGAGACAAGTTGCTCAAGTTTAGGGATAGGAATGTTAACCCATTCTTGTCTAATGTAGGATTCTAGTTGCTCAACTGTCTTAGGTCTTTTTTGTCGTATCTTCCGTTTTATGATGCGCCAAATGTTTTGTATGGGTGAAAGATCTGGACTGCAGGCTGGCCAGTTCAGTACCCGGACCCTTCTTCTACGCAGCCATGATGCTGTAATTGATGCAGTATGTGGTTTGGCATTGTCATGTTGGAAAATGCAAGGTCTTCCCTGAAAGAGACGTCGTCTGGATGGGAGCATATGTTGCTCTAGAACCTGGATATACCTTTCAGCATTGATGGTGTCTTTCCAGATGTGTAAGCTGCCCATGCCACACGCACTAATGCAACCCCATACCATCAGAGATGTAGGCTTCTGAACTGAGCGCTGATAACAACTTGGGTCGTCCTTCTCCTCTTTAGTCCGAATGGCACGGCGTCCCTGATTTCCATAAAGAACTTCAAATTTTGATTCGTCTGACCACAGAACAGTTTTCCACTTTGCCACAGTCCATTTTAAATGAGCCTTGGCCCAGAGAAGACGTCTGCGCTTCTGGATCATGTTTAGATACGGCTTCTTCTTTGAACTATAGAGTTTTTGCTGGCAACGGCGGATGGCACGGTGAATTGTGTTCACAGATAATGTTCTCTGGAAATATTCCTGAGCCCATTTTGTGATTTCCAATATAGAAGCATGCCTGCATGTGATGCAGTGCCGTCTAAGGGCCCGAAGATCACGGGCACCCAGTATGGTTTTCCGGCCTTGGCCCTTACACACAGAGATTCTTCCAGATTCTCTGAATCTTTTGATGATATTATGCACTGTAGATGATGATATGTTCAAACTCTTTGCAATTTTACACTGTCGAACTCCTTTCTGATATTGCTCCACTATTTGTCGGCGCAGAATTAGGGGGATTGGTGATCCTCTTCCCATCTTTACTTCTGAGAGCCGCCGCCACTCCAAGATGCTCTTTTTATACCCAGTCATGTTAATGACCTATTGCCAAATTGACCTAATGAGTTGCAATTTGGTCCTCCAGCTGTTCCTTTTTTGTACCTTTAACTTTTCCAGCCTCTTATTGCCCCTGTCCCAACTTTTTTGAGATGTGTTGCTGTCATGAAATTTCAAATGAGCCAATATTTGGCATGAAATTTCAAAATGTCTCACTTTCAACATTTGATATGTTTTCTATGTTCTATTGTGAATACAATATCAGTTTTTGAGATTTGTAAATTATTGCATTCCGTTTTTATTTGCAATTCGTACTTTGTCCCAACTTTTTTGGAATCGGGGTTGTATCGACACCTTCTCAGATTTACCAATAAAAAACAATTTTACAAAGGTGAGTTTCAGTTACAACAGTTATCATTAGTTAATTAATCAACCGGAAGACCCGCCTCACCCTTTGATCTTGTCGCCTGATGACACACCTGAAATGGAATTTTTTTCAGTACAATCAGCAATTTTTCAGAAAACCCAGACGTTATCATCGCAGGCAAGCATGGTGGAAAGCTCATGGACATGTTTTTACTGATCAAATTCACCGATATTTCATGATCTCCTCGTCGAAACCTACTTTGTTTCTTACTCTTTCATTTGACAGTCGCCATTTTGTATCTAAACGCGCGTTTGAGAAGTCACGTGAGGTGTCGATAATAGTGATCACTTTCACCGGTGTCCACCATC
The DNA here is from genome assembly GCF_027579695.1 of Neoarius graeffei. Taxonomy (NCBI): domain Eukaryota; kingdom Metazoa; phylum Chordata; class Actinopteri; order Siluriformes; family Ariidae; genus Neoarius; species Neoarius graeffei. The sequence goes on from NC_083570.1 coordinate 11,419,595, forward strand.
ATCGACACCCTGTGGAATTAAGTGACATTTACAACTGTTATGGATCGATCTTTGTGTAACATTGTTGAAGTAGATGAAGTACTTTAAAAAAATAAAAGTGCTGTGATTTATAATCATTTTTTTCTGATTCATAACAGAATGGAATGTTTATAGAGTATTTGGAATCCGATTGCAAAAACTATGTTTTATTAACTTAATACGACATACCGATTGTTTTTTTAATAAATAATCATCTGGATGTTGATAATTGTGGAACGGTGTCAATAACTGTGGACAAAGGTGTCGATAATTGTGGAACGGTGTCACATGATCTGATACGCTAAGTAATCGGGAATCAACTCATTTTTTCCCGGTAGAAGTTTGAGTCATTCTTCATGCACAATGTACGTGTTTAAAGTGTTTTTTACTTTTGCAACAGCCAAAAGATCTAAGGTGTCAATAATTGTAGCCACCGCTCTAGTTTTTTTTTTTAATTCATATTCATGGTGGGCGGCACAGTGGTGTAGTGGTTAGCGCTGTCGCCTCACAGCAAGAAGGTCCTGGGTTCGAGCCCCGGGGCCGGCGAGGGCCTTTCTGTGTGGAGTTTGCATGTTCTCCCCGTGTCCGCGTGGGTTTCCTCCGGGTGCTCTGGTTTCCCCCACAGTCCAAAGACATGCAGGTTAGGTTAACTGGTGACTCTAAATTGACCGTAGGTGCGAATGTGAGTGTGAATGGTTGTCTGTGTCTATGTGTCAGCCCTGTGATGACCTGGCGACTTGTCCAGGGTGTACCCCGCCTTTCGCCCGTAGTCAGCTGGGATAGGCTCCAGCTTGCCTGCGACCCTGTAGAAGGATAAAGCGGCTAGAGATAATGAGATGAGATGAGATATTCATGGTCAAATTTGCAAAATGTAGTTTTAGCTTATTCTTGCAGAGCTCTGTTATTTTTGCCACAAATTCCATACCAACATTCGAGCCCACACACACGCACAGAGAAAGAGAGGGAGCACTGTAAGTATTTAGAGCAACCCATGTCCTCTAGGATGGACTTACATCAGTGAGTGTACAATATAGACCGTTTTTCTAGGTCACGTCTCCACACTGATCGCTCATACATGACCCAGTGTGTAGGCTTCTGCTATTAATATCTTACACAGAGAGAGAGAGAGAGGCTCTGGATTCAGCAACTGTACAGGCACATTAATACATTTTTAGGTATAATTTTTCTAGTATGGCAGTGTATTGTATTTTAGTGTACTATAATGTAATATGGAGTAAAGTTTCATGTAGTAGAGTAATATAGTGTAGTGTATTATACAACCCCGATTCCAAAAAAGTTGGGACAAAGTACAAATTGTAAATAAAAACGGAATGCAATAATTTACAAATCTCAAAAACTGATATTGTATTCACAATAGAACATAGACAACATATCAAATGTCGAAAGTGAGGCATTTTCAAATTTCATGCCAAATATTGGCTCATTTGAAATTTCATGACAGCAACACATCTCAAAAAAGTTGGGACAGGGGCAATAAGAGGCTGGAAAAGTTAAAGGTACAAAAAAGGAATAGCCGGAGGACCAAATTGCAACTCATTAGGTCAATTGGCAATAGGTCATTAACATGACTGGGTATAAAAAGAGCATCTTGGAGTGGCAGCGGCTCTCAGAAGTAAAGATGGGAAGAGGATCACCAATCCCCCTAATTCTGCGCCGACAAATAGTGGAGCAATATCAGAAAGGAGTTCGACAGTGTAAAATTGCAAAGAGTTTGAACATATCATCATCTACAGTGCATAATATCATCAAAAGATTCAGAGAATCTGGAAGAATCTCTGTGCGTAAGGGTCAAGGCCGGAAAACCATACTGGGTGCCCATGATCTTCGGGCCCTTAGACGGCCCTGCATCACATACAGGCATGCTTCTGTATTGGAAATCACAAAATGGGCTCAGGAATATTTCCAGAGAATATTACAATTTGTACTTTGTCCCAACTTTTTTGGAATCGGGGTTGTAGTTGAGTATAGGACAAAGTAATGCAGTGGATGATATCGAGGATGTGACACGGTTGCGCAGAGATATGAAGTTTATCTTTGAGTGGTGAACATATTCACGAGTGAATGAGTTATACATTTTTCAATATGAGAAGATAAGCTTCATATCTTCGTGCCACCATGTAATTTTCTTTATATTATATGGACACATCCACAAAAAAATATATACAAGTTAATCAAAATAATTTTAATTTTGAACCGGTTCGCCGTTGAAATATCGGTAATTATTATACATACAGGACACTTTTTCAATGGAATAAAAATGTGTTCTATTCCCTTCTAGTGGGTTTCATCTATTCAGTTTGACGTGTATTACGTTACTCTACCCAGTGGAGAACGAGCGTTGAATATGGTTTACGATATTGCACGGTTCTCAAGACAGCATGACATCACACATTGGAGCTCATGTAAATATCCAATAACAAAACTTTTCTCTTGCGCATGCGCAGAAGCATTTCTTTGTCTGGTGGGAAAGAGAAAAGACAAAGCTAATCCAGTGCTGCTGCTAGAATTAGCTATGCTATGATTAAGCACGCCCTGTGATGACCTGGCGACTTGTCCAGGGTGTACCCCGCCTTTCGCCCGTAGTCAGCTGGGATAGGCTCCAGCTTGCCTGAGACCCTGTAGAACAGGATAAAGCGGCTAGAGATAATGAGATGAGATAATTAAGCACTAAATAAATAAACTGAAAACTGAAACTAAAGACTCGTTGAACACCCAAAAGGTGACCAAAACTTCATTAGCTATCCTTCACGCATATGTACAAGAGAAAAGCATACCAATGGATATTGAAAAACTGGAAAAGAGACACGTCAGAGATGTAAAACTTCCATGCGAGTGCACGACTGTGACAGTTTGTAAACAAGCATGGCAGCCAGGTTGGGTTAATTTCCCTGTGTAATTTGCTTAGCTACTTTTAAACTCAACATTGACAGCTACACACAACGGAGCGACCTGGCAGCCCTAAATTCTCTCAAAACCTTCCGCTTTTAACGAAGCAAACCTGGCAGCCATGTTTGTTTACAAACTGTCACAGTCACTCACTAGTGCAGAAGTTTTACATCTCCGACATGTCTCTCTTCCAGTTTTTTCGATGTCCGTTGGCATGTTTTTCTCTTGTAAATATGCGTGAAGAATATATTATGAAGTTTTGGTAGCCTTTTGGATGTTCAGCACATCTTTAGTTTCAGTTTTCAGTTTATTTATTTAATGCTTAAACCTAGCACTGGATTCGCCTCGTCTTCTCTCTTTCCCGGCCGGCAAAGAAATGATTATGTGCATGCGCAGCAGAAAAGTTTTGTCATTAGATCTTCACATTATAACAATATTGCACGCTCATTCTCCATGGGGTAGAGTGGCATAATATATGAAGGATATGTGATATGATAACAATATTGCATGCCATCAAGAAACCCATTAGAGGGGAATAGAGCACGTTTTTATTCCATGGGAAAATATAGTATAGTGCCAGTAGTAGAACTCTTGCTGCTGAAATACGTACTACACACGCGCACGCACACACATTCTGCACTAATGTACATCTCATTTCAGCTCCCCGTCGCAGTAGCGTGCTGTTTATCCTCACCGCTGTGTAGTGATGCAACCTGCTGTGTTTAACTGCACTATGGCTTTTCTGGCTCTATCACAGCTGAGACCATCAGTCCTGTTTCATTCAGAACATACACGATTCACTTCGAGAACACACAGACTATTCTAGAGCTCAGACACCACTTCCCAAAAAGAGAATTCTAGAGCATGGAAACCACTGAAGAGCACAGAGAGCCATTCGGGTCGAGACGTTCATGAACAGTGTTGTAGAGTAGCTGAGGTGCGAGCGCCTGCTCTAAAATCCACCAGAACATTCCCTGCGAGATATTTACTGCATTTTAAAAATACAGCATTTGGCCCGTCTCTGTAAACAGCTGATCACACAAACACTCCTCCCACACACACACACAGCAGCAGCTGTTCCTTCCAGCAAGATAGTGTAATTATTCAATATGTGATGATGGCAACCAGCAGCGTGAGAAAAACAGGGAGCAAGGAGAAATGGTTCGTCATACACAGACACTGTGTATGAGAGAGACAGAGACTGTGTGTGTGTGTGTGTGTGTGTGTGTGTGAGAGAGAGAGTGTGCGAGCTGGATAATGGCTTTTACCGTCATGCCTGCTACTGTACACTAAACCACACCACAGATCCCACCATTAGGCTTTTCTAACATGTTCAACTCCTTATTTATTCTTCACCACCTGATCAGTCAACCAAATATATATATATATATTTGCCAGACACGGGCGGCACGGTGGTGTAGTGGTTAGTGCTGTCGCCTCACAGCAAGAAGGTCCGGGTTCGAGCCCCGTGGCCGGCGAGGGCCTTTCTGTGCGGAGTTTGCATGTTCTCCCCGTGTCCGCGTGGGTTTCCTCCGGGTGCTCCGGTTTCCCTCACAGTCCAAAGACATGCAGGTTAGGTTAACTGGTGACTCTAAATTGAGCGTAGGTGTGAATGTGAGTGTGAATGGTTGTCTGTGTCTATGTGTCAGCCCTGTGATGACCTGGCGACTTGTCCAGGGTGTACCCCGCCTTTCGCCCGTAGTCAGCTGGGATAGGCTCCAGCTTGCCTGCGACCCTGTAGAAGGATAAAGCGGCTAGAGATGATGAGATTTGGCAGACACGTTTATCTAAGCATAAAGCCAAAAGCTTGATCATCATTGGCTCTCTAGCAGTCATTAGATTTGAGTTGACACTGACCACCACAGAACATCATCCACCAGCACTGTGTTCATTCCAAACAGGTTAAACAATCAGCAAATATTTTTAATACATTTTTTTGCATTCCCTTCATGGGCTCAATTCTCTCATGTGCGTAATTCAAAAAAGCGTGTAGCTATGAGGTTTTCAGGTTGCGTAGATTCTTTCCTTGACTTAAGTCTAAGATTTACGCACCATAAAGGCAGTTACGTGCTTTGGGTGGAGCAAACTCAAAATCTGGGTGTGTCTTATGCAAATGAAATGTATGCACATGACTTGTGTGCTTTTTAGCTGTGCGCTTCTGAGGGCTGGGGCAAATCAAGCGCCGCTACAGTTCAATTAGGGCTCGCTCACACTAGGAACAATTACCGTGTACTGCGCTTTATGTTCCGGTCCTGAGTGCACTTACATCATTACATCATCACCGACTCAATTCACGTTCAATAAGATGAGAGAGAACCAGACCTGTTATTAACCCATTATATATTATAATAACATATTATTCTCCATTGGATTGAAAAGTGCATGCTATAGACCCCTTGCACATGATGTCATGCATCACATCATGCACTTTCACCTGGGGGACAAACAGACACCATCTTTCGTGTGAGCAAGGCTTAATCTGGCTTCAGTATGGTCCGTGTTTGCACTGTTTTTGGTTAAATAGACAAAAAGGCATTACCGTCTCCCTGCTATCAAGAAAAATGTTAACAAAGAGCAGCAAATGCTTCAAGAACAACGAAGAAATGAGTGGTTAAAGAGAATACGACAAGAGGCGCTAAGCCTGAAAACTCCGGAGAAATTCACAATTGTATTTAAAATGTATTTTAAAAAAATAGAAAGTCTGAAGTGAGTATGGAAGAGTTTGCTGACGAACCTTGTTTTATTTTTTCTGCTTTCATTTGAGTTAGCTTCTTCATGAAAGTGTTTGATTTTCTTACAGGTGAACTAGCTTCCTTATTCGACACAAAAAGCCCAGATTGGGCACCAAACAAACAACTCAGACATAACTCAGTAAAAAAACAGAAAAGCAAAACAAGGCACGACATGCTCTATATATCCTGAAAGAACAGAACAGATTAAGAGCAGGGAGTGCTAGAGCTTTGTTTCTGTTATCAGAGGAACACAGTCCTGTGCAAAATGTCCCCATGGAGCCGGAGTGTAGTAATGAACCTACAGTTCGAGAGAGTTCTACACAAACACACTGAATTTTAAAACGGCTGCACGCATGTGAAATGGAAATAAATTGACTAAGGCAGGAAAAACTATTTTGGATAAAATTGTTATTGTCCGTTACACACTGATCAACCTGTGTGACTCAGTTGTGCCTTTTGAACCAAGAATAAATGAAGAGGGAACTGAACATTAACCTAAGGTTGATCAGTGTGTAACGGACAATAACAATTTTATCCAAAATAGTTTTTCCTGCCTTAGTCAATTTATTTCCATTTCACATGCGTGCAGCTGTTTTAAAATTCAGTGTGTTTGTGTAGAACTCTCTCGAACTGTAGGTTCATTACTTTCTTGAAATTATTATTACAAGAATGATTATAGTTACTGTATGACTATAGCTACAACCGGAATGTGCAGATTCTGTTAGCGTTTGTAATTATTGTACCATCCACTATTAGATTAAATTAAAATAAAATCTTACAACATTGTTTGAAAGTCTAGAGTAAGATTTTTGTTATTTTACAAATAATAACACTTCAGATATTGTTTTAACAATAATAAGTCTCACTTTATAAATACAGAGTGCAAATAGTTCTGTAACTAGATGCCCTTGGGCTTGCTGAGACATGGAGGGCCGGGAATACCATCTAGCCCAGGGGTTCTCAACCTTTTCTGCTTTAAGGCCCACCTATTCACACTTGTAATGAGTCGGGACCCATTAAAAAAATCCCCAATTATTTTGGCTTATCTATTCTATTAGAATATAATAATCTACTGTGAAGTGTATTAATCAGAGTCCCCCCAGGATTCCGCGGGCCTTTTTTGTGATTGTTGCGGGCTAAAATGTCTGATGTTGCGGGGGTTTTTCCAAAAAATTGCGATGAAAGTTGCGGTGTTTTTTAGGTTTGCGATTACATTGCGGGAGGAAGTGAAAGTTACGGTGTTTTTTAGGTTTTTGTTGCGATTACATTGCGGAAGGAAGTGAAAGTTGCGAGAAATTGTTGCGATTTTCTCTTTTTGTGATTAAAATTGAGTGATATGTTAAATATTAAGTTATTACTGAAAAACTATTGATTAAAAAAACAAAGACACTGAGAAATGGTCCTATAAACAACTTTACCAATATAAAAGATTACCAGGACTACAAAAATGCAGAAAAATAGGCTTTACTGATCCAAATGCACCTGTTGGTTCAAAAGTTAAAGTGCATAGAACCTCACAGCACAACATGAAGTTACCTTAAAATATAATATAAATGCCTCAGCTTTCATGTAAGAAAAAAACTATTAATACTAGTACTGTGTGCAGGCAGTCTCTCCTGAAGACTAAATTAAACAATAATTATAAACTAATAAAATAAATGGCTCAGGCTTCATAGAAGAAAAAAAACAATTTGAACAGAACCTCACAGTATGATGCTGAAGCTGCCTAAACAATGGAAAATAAAATACCATTTTGCCAAAAATGTTGGCATCCATTAATTTCTTGTATTAAGAAAAAAAATAATGTAAAGTGCGCACAGTCCTTCACTGTAAACATAACACACTTTCAGTAACAGAATTTAAGCCTATATAAACACTGACTCGCACATGCTGCTTCTCTTGAACGTATACACGGAAGTAAGGCGGAAGGTAGTTTGTCAACGTCACCTCAAGACGACGCCAACGATTGGTCAAATTTGCGGGAAAGTTGCGGTGATTGGATATAATTGCAACACCGCCCTGAATTCGCGGGGATTGGCTGAATTTGCATTGAAGTTGCAAATCGCAACATCGCGAAATCCTGGAGGGTCTGATTAATGGGATGCAACATCACTCCCTATTACAGATGGGAGCCCAGGAATTAAATAAATGCAATAACAACAAACTGTTTTAATTGTAGGTATGGTATTTAAAACTGTATGAATGTACCAGAAGCCATCATAAACCCATGCATGCAAGTCATTCTCAGTCAAAAGGGATTAATGATCCAAAAGTGGAGTCTGGTCCATTAACACAATAACCTATTGCCATGTTTGTGTTCAGCAAACAAGTAAGTTATTAAAGCTAAGAAGTACACTCAAAAGAAGTGGATACAGAAACCACTCAATGGGATTAGATCCTTACACACTAACAAAAAAGGATTTTTCCTATGAGTTGGAAAATTATCCATCTGTTGAGTCCCCCGACATCTTGGACTACCTCGTGCTGAAGACATCGTTCTATACGGACAAACAGATGAAAACCTGGAAGAGCATGGAGGAGTACAACTTTTTATACTTGGCTGGGTTAAAGATCTATGGATCAGGGCACTACAAGATAGACGGCAGTAGACAGATCCAAGTGCAGGAAGAGCGTTTATTAGCAGGTGTTATATTTAAGTCAAGTCAGGTTTATTTGTATAGCACTTTTAACAGTAGACATTGTCGCAAAGCAGCTTTACAGAGAATTAAAGACTTTAAACATGAGCTAATTTTATCCCTAATTTATCCCCAATGAGCAAGCCTGTGGCAACGGTGGAAAGGAAAATTGCCTTCAGATGACATGAGGAAGAAACCTCGAGAGGAACCAGACTCAAAAGGGAGTGAACACATCATCCTCATCTGGGTTATGACAAATAACGTGATTATAAATAACTCGCTTCTATAACTGTGTCCTATGGAGGCACAAAGTATAACTGTGAAACCAGGAAAATCATAGTTTTAACATGAAGTCTGCTTTGTTGAAATCATAAACTGTTCATTGAGTCTGTGTTCAGACTCCAACACCATCATTAAGTTTGCTGATGATACAGTTGTGGTGGGCCTCATCTCCAATAACGATGAGTCTGCCTACCGGACCAAGATTAAATATCTCGTGGACTGGAGTGAGGAGAACAACCTCACACTCAACACCAGCAAAGCAGCAGAGGGACCTCCAACCCATCTGCATCAATGGGGCCCAGGTAGAGAGAGTGGACAATTTCAAATACCTGGGTGTCCACATCTCACAGGACCTCTCTTGGTCCTGTCATACCAACACTCTGGTTAAGAAAGGCCACCAGTGCCTCTACTTCTTAAGGAGACTGAAGGACTTCAAACTCCCACTCAAGGTACTAAGGAACTTTTACTCCTGCACTATTGAGAGTGTCCTGAGTGGGAGCATCACTAACTGGATGGGAAGCACCTCCAGGAGAGATCAGCTGGCTCTCAGGAGGGTGGTTCGCTCTGCTGAGAGAACCATCAGGACCACCCTCCCTAACCTAGAGGACATTTATTCCAACCGCTGCAGGGACAGAGCCAGGAAAATTGCCAGCGACCCCAGCCACCCAAATAATAGACCGTTCTCCCTGCTGCCTTCAGGGAGACGTTACAGACAGCTGAAGGCCAACACTGAGAGAATGAGGAGGAGCTTCTTCCCTCAGGCCATCAGACTGTTGAACTGTTCATAATGATAACAAGGTACACTACTATGCACTACTGCACTTTGGACTTTAAGGACACAATCATCACATCTCCGCCATGCTTCCACTCATTAATATAGCTTGAGGGTGTTTCCCCACCCCCTTCCCCTTTATTTCTCATCTCATCTCATCTCATTATCTCTAGCCGCTTTATCCTTCTACAGGGTCGCAGGCAAGCTGGAGCCTATCCCAGCTGACTACGGGCGAAAGGCGGGGTACACCCTGGACAAGTCGCCAGGTCATCACAGGGCTGACACATAGACACAGACAACCATTCACACTCACATTCACACCTACGGTCAATTTAGAGTCGCCAGTTAACCTAACCTGCATGTCTTTGGACTGTGGGGGAAACCGGAGCACCCGGAGGAAACCCACGCGGACAACATGCAAACTTCACACAGAAAGGCCCTCGCCGGCCACAGGGCTCGAACCCGGACCTTCTTGCTGTGAGACGACAGCGCTAACCACTACACCACCATGCTTCCCCCCCTTTATTTCTATTGTTTTTAATTTTTCTTATCTATATATTTTTATACTCGCAACGACCTAAGGTACATAAGAATTTCACTGTAATTACTTGTAATTATATGTGACAAATAAAACTTGAACTTGAATTTGATGGAAACTCGAGTGCAAAACTGTTCATGACAACTGCAGTCCTAAAATTAGCAAGTGGACAGCAAGTCCTCAGACATAAATGCATTACTGTAAGTGTCCAGAGCCATCTTCCAAGTTCTTTTTTTAATTAGCAAAAGCAAAGCAGAATATTTAAAGAGTGTTATAGACATGGTTGGAAACAAACGTGACAGTGATAATGCTTCGCAAAGTCTCTGTGAAAACAGCTTCCGTATTTGTGTGTGCTGATTTGTGCTCAAATCAGCGTCAGGTGTTTCTCATAACGAATGGGTCCCAAGTGCGTGCACAATGTGCTCCGTGAGCGCGTGCAGCCACTCGAGCTGTGCCAGACTCAAGCGTGCAAAGGCGCGACAGTCAAGTGTTCACCGACTGTGTGACCACAATTTTTAGCTCACGTGTATATTGCCATCAAATTGCCTCATTTTCATTGATAACCCATCGCAAAGCATCGCGAGCTGTAGTGTGACCGTAGCTTAATGAGGCAGATGTGACCTTGGATGCAACCCAGCAATTGTACGAGTAAAAAGAAAATCTACAAGTAAAAATCTGCTTCAACTGGGCTACAGCCCAGTGGTTGAGAAACACTGATCCAGCCCACAGTTCAGGTAGGAGTCCTTTGAGAGTAAATGCTTTGGCTTTCGCAACATTCTGTTCCCAAAAGCTGATGTCAGGAAAAATTCTTTACACAAAGAAGCTTTTCTTGCTTTTGTAGTTTTTTTTAACTGTTCTTCCATGTTGGGACTCTTTGGGAAAAAGAAAGTCTATTCCAACATGTAGCTAATGCTAGGTCACAAATCTGCACCGTCACTCCAGTTGTTTTGAGGAATTTTGTATGGATCATAACCACTAATAAATTATAATTTCTGTGTATATCTGTCCTTCGCTTCTTTCTGACTAAGATTATCTGAGTAATCCGGTAGTCGAGCTTTTTTATTTAGCTGTAGTTTTCTTCGGACAACAGCAACAGACGTCGGATATCTTCGCTTGGCTTCAGTATGTGAACAGTATGTAAACAAAGTTCACTTGTCCCCCAGGTATAGGGTAGCGACGGTTGCTAATGTAAATGCGCAAGGGGTCTATAGTGTTCGAGTTCCATGTGGTTCGCGATCACACTGTGCACAAGCCAAACTGAACCACACTCGAGTGCACCTCTTCCAAGCAGTCCAAGTGAATCGGAGCTGAGCGTAATCACACTATTCAAACAAAACAGACTTTGGGGTTCAAATGTGCTCAGGTGTGGTACGGCTCACCGAGTGTAAGTACACCTTTAGAATAAAATGGAAATATAAATTAAGATGTTGTATAAATAGGACCAACCTTGTGGTACGGCTTAACAATCCTAAATCAAAATGCGTGCTCTGTACTTGCTTGGGCTCCTGAGAGAACATGTCTTCCGACTTCATCTGGATAGAGCCTACAGGGGCACACTCCATCCAATTTCATCTCAACTGTGAAGCCATCATGGGGGCAGCCATGGCCTGAAGGTTAGAGAAGCAGCCTTGGGCCAAAGGGGTTGCTGGTTTGATTCCTGGGACTGGCAGGAAAAATGTGAGGGGAGTTGAGTGAATGAACAGCACTTTCTCCTCCAACTGTATTATGGTTGAAGTGCCCTTGAACAAGGCATCGAACCCCCAACTGCTCCCTGGGCGCTGTAGTATAGCTGCCCAGTGCTCCGGGTATGGGTGTGTGCTCATTGCTCACTTGTATGTTCACTGCTTCAGAGGAGGAATTTCACTGTGCTTGACAAATAAAGGCTTCTTCATCATCATCATCATCATCCACCTGTAGACTCCTGGATGAACATCTTTCCAGCCACAGTAATCACCCATATTCCGTCTTGCACCTCATCAAAATGTGTTTTATTAACGATTCTCTGCACCTCAAATGTTTTTATACACAGGCCCAGCCCACGTGTCTTTGGGTATATCTTTTTTTTTTTGTATGTGTTTATGTCATACATAGAAACTAACGCCTTTCTTTGAGATGATTCGTAATATAGCCAAGCTCTCTCTTGGCATTTATTTTCAAACTCAATCTGGTTTAGGGTTTGAATGGATTTCAGTGACATTCACTCGCTTTAATTTTTGGAGAAGTCAAGGCTGTAGGAAATCTTCCAGATCTCTCTAGCTAGCTAATCACTGAGGCTACCGCGAACTGGCCTAGTGGTTAGTTCTACTCGCGGTCAAGTCATATCAAAGACCATCATAAAAATGGTACCTACTGCCATCTGGCAAGGCATGCTGCAACACAGATGCGAGTAGGGAGTCAAACTCTTGCGGTTACCAGAGGACAATGTAAGGAACCCCACTGTGAACCTAGCTGTATAGGCGAGAGGCTGAGGGCTATAGAGGGATCCCGCATGACATCACCGCACCGCGAGATTTCGGTAGTCGCCATATTGGAAGACCAAGTACACATCTATGCAAGTACATACATACATAAAACAAACTACACCTGAAATGTAGCCAGGGCCAGTTCTGCCCTAATCTGGACCCGGGTGCAACATCGCGCAACCCCCCCCCCCAAAAAAACAAACAAAACACCAGTCTAAATCAGGACAACCAGTGTTCAAACTACGGGGGTACTCGGGGGATCCGAGATCCCCTGAAACAGACATGAGATCCCTTGAAAACATGATTTGGGAAATGTTGGGGGGTCTCTAAAATATTGGCAAAATGATGTTTATTGACATAGCAATCGTGTGTAACGGGAAGCATTTGCATATCCGAAGTGTTGTGTTTACATCAAAGATAAAATAAACCGATATGACAACGACTGCTGCTGCCAGGTTGGTTGTTGAGTAGCCTGACTGTTTTTTGTTTTCTTGCGTGTGGTATCATTGTTGACGCGAGGTTGTTTTTTGAACATGCCAATGCGGACACGATTTCCCCTGATGAGTTATGACTTCAGACGCGATGCGTGTGTGGAGGTGTGGAGTCCGCATGATATGTGCGTAAGAGAGGCTTCTCATGTGTTTGGAGATCCGCGCTCCGAGACAAGCGCAAGCACCCCCTCCCCCCCAAGGGAAAAAAAGGGACCCCCCGAAAATATCGGCATAGTTCGAACACTGAGGACAACCATCACATAACTATAACTATAAACATTTTATATCAACTATTTTAACTAAATGGGCTATAATAAATAAGCCTGCAGGCAGCCACGGCAGGCTGCCTCAGAAAAGTAACCATTCAATGACACAACTGAAAGCCTGCAGCCACGGCGGGCTGCCTCAGAAAAGTAACCATTTGTCCTACCTTAAAACTCGTTTTGCATTTTCTGCCTCCTTTTTTGTATTTTCGACCCTGCGTTTATTTTCTTTCCTTTTCTGAAAACCCGATTTGTGTCCAGATATTTTGTTCTGCTACCAACGAACTAACTTGTCTCGTCTCTCGAGTCCGCGATGAAGGGCAACAATTGATACATTTTTACAAACAGCCAATAAACAGCCAATAGGGAGGTTGCAACGTTCAGGCTCTCCTTTGCTCACAGACACTCAGTAATGCACTTATTCTCTGTCTCCTGGCAGAAAGCTCCTTAGTTTGCTCCCCTTGTGTCTCAAACACAGCTGGTATTCTGAAGAACGACTTCTTTTCACCTTTCCCATCAGCTTTGTTAGAACACCCTAACACAGCACAAAAGTTTACCATTGTAGGTTTTTGATGAACCAAGTGCCTCGTGGGTTTAAATTCTGCGCGCTGCCGTTATTTCCCCTTGATCACGAGTTTGTTGGTCTTCCAATATGGCGCAGGGTCTGTTTACTTCCGGTTTCCGGTGGCGTCAGTGGGAAGGGTCTATAGTAGTGGAGATCAGCGCCGCCCAATGTGCCTTAAGGGCCTGGTTAGTACTGGGACGGGAGATTGCCTGGGAAGACCAGGCCCTGGCCCGGAAAGGACTTTAACTTTGACAAAGCTGTAGGAAATTTTCCAGATCTCTCACTCAGAGATTGATATGAATTTCTGGAAGGTTGTAAATTTCCCTAATGTTCAAGTAGTGAAAACTGTGGAAGCACTCTTGCTTGGCAACCGAAATGTGAAACTTTAAGCTAGTGAATCACTGAGACTAACAATGTATCTAGCCAGCATCTAGCTGCTGAGTTAGTGTCAGTGTACTTACAATTAACATCCAACTCAAAACACACTCCTGTAGGTTCTGCCATATTGAGAAACATCGACGTAGAAAGATGTCAATATCACAACAGTGGAATCTCACAAACAACATGAACAGAAGGTCATTTAAATGTCGCCGTTCTGAAAAATGTAGATTTCACACCACCCTGAATAAACTCTGAGGGACTATTCACAAACAACAGCGTCTCTGCTATAGAAACCAGGTCGACTTGTCTACATCAGCGTTATACAGAGCTCACTGGCCTGTTTTAAATTACACAGGTATGCAAAGGCATCTGGATGTCAATCTGATTGAAGAACAGAGCACAAGTGGGAGCGTTCCTAATGCACAGTCTCACGTTTCTGTAAAAAAAAAAAAATAAGGGCTGTGAGAGGATACGGTTGCAGGACCTGGTGCTTTCACCTGCAGAACCTGTTTGATGATGTGATTACAAACAAAACCATGTAGGTCACTCTGTGGTGTTCAGGTAAAGTGGACACCTAACTCCGCGAGCACTACAATGTTTAAATTATGTCTCTGAGATGTTAGTGAGATGTTGATACGTCTTTTTGATGACTATCATTCGTTCATTCGTTCATTAATTTTCCAGGCTTCTCTATCCCCAACCACAGGTTCCAGCTCCCCGAGGAGGCTCTGCAGATGATCTCAAGACCATTGGTCCTGGATCCGGACCAACCAACCAACCAATGAACAAATCAAGGAGCATCCAAACCACCTTATCTATCAATTAAATGGATCTACTCCGACGTTCTCCCAGATGTCAACCTCCTCACTCTTTTGTGAAGGATAAAGGCCAATTTATGCTGACAACCCAGTCCTCGCAGACGGTGTCGCAGACAGTGTCTGCGTAGCCCCCCCACCCACTGTAAAAAAGAATAGTTGAGAATACTTGAAATTTCAAGGCAACAGTCTGCATTAATAATTTTATGTTTTGCCAACGATGTGCCCATGATAATCCAAACTATGATAACACTGTTATCTTTATTAAGAATTCTTAATTAAGTCAATTTTCAATTCCTCATTCTGCCAACATAGATTTCTCTTTTTGCTGAACAGTGGCATTCACAGTAGTACAAAAAGGCAATTGAGGTTATCACAATTTTTGGGGGGGCTTTTTTCACCTTTATTTGGATAGGACAGTGTAGAGACAGGAAATAGATCGATCAGGAAATGACCTCAGGTCGGAATCAAACCCAGGCCCCCGGATTTATGGTATGGCGCCTTAGCCACCTGAGCCACGACAACATGAACTTCAACTGGAGAGAGAACCACATTGCCCAGCCCTTGCATTTGGGAGAGGAAACCACGTGTCTTGGTCATTCAGAGCATGTGCTGAATAAACACCTGTGACAATTATGTATTTTCAATTCAGATTATTCACTATTGTATATTTACACATCATTGAGGTGCACCCTATCAGTTTGATGTGGATTTTTCTTGATGTGGATAATTCTAAAAAATAGAACTATGCTTTGTTCAAGTAATTCCATATTCACAATTGAATGGACAAGAAAATATGAATAATTATTAACGAACAGAAAAATCCACATCAAACTGTACCCGCTGTACACGCGCTTCCGCTTCCCTACTTTCCCGGTTTTTGTTTTCACAACCGGCATTTTTAAAAACACGAGCGAAGATGGAGCAGCATGAAGAGCGGTTGATTGAGGAAGTGAGGAAGTACGTACATCTATACGACTCCAGTTCTAGTCATTATAAAAAAAAAAAGTTCTAGTCATTAACAGTGGATAAACACTCCACTAACCACACCCACCAACTACTCCTAGCGACTTTGCGCCCCCTTGCGTTGTGCCGGTGAATAACATCGCGCACGCCTATTCCCCCGCTCAACAATAAATTACAACTGTCTGCGAAAAGCTATCTGCGAAAGCCTTGTCACACGAGCATGCAGAGGCCTTAAGTCTACCAAGGCTGTGGAGGAACTGGTTTTCCGTAACCTTATTGCTTTGTTCTCTGTGCACATGTGAAGGATAGGGATGTAGAGCGGTAAACACAGAGCTTCATCCTCAGATAGAGCTTCTGCTTCACCACCACAAACATCTAATCCATTTGTCAATCTCAGCTGATGTATTTCAGACCAGTCTGGCCCAGGAATGAATGTTCATTCAATGGACATCATCTGGTCAGTAGGTGCTCATGCTCATTCGTCACTGATTATTAAATCTTCTTGTGATGGTTTTACGTTTGGCGCCAACCCAAATGCATTTTGAGAAAACTGATACCCTCTGAGTGATTTATAACAGTAGGCTCATGACAACCTGCTCTTGATCTTCATCAGGTAGCTCTTAAAGCTTCGGACTAAAAGTGTGCTCGTCAAAAAGTACGGTCCACATAATACCCTCCTCATGGACATAGCTTTTACGGTAAGTGCTCTGGTTAGCTACGTCAAATCAGCTCCTGGGTTCATTCCAGACTTTAGATGATCGCATTGCACTCCCAGAAATAAAAGGTACCGTTTCTCATCACTGCTGTGGTATCTTTATCGTGCATCTTACCTGGGAAGGTGGTCCTTACGCTCCTATTATGATGGACCTTAAATTATTATGAAAGTGAGTCAGAAGAAAACCTTATGGGTTTTTTTTTTCCCATTCCAGAAGTGTATCATTTTTCTATATAACTCCATTTCCTTCAGCTCAAGTGCTCTGAGTGTCCAGATTCCCGTAGAAAGCCACACACTTCCAGCTCTTCGTCTGATGAAGATCTAGAGCAGGCTGTCACATGCCTCCTGGCTTGGTTTGGTTTGGTTTGGTGTCTTTATTTCTCAGAGAGATGTTTATCATGAGGGGCGGCACGGTGGTGTAGTGGTTAGCGCTGTCGCCTCACAGCAAGAAGGTCCGGGTTCGAGCCCCGTGGCCGGCGAGGGCCTTTCTGTGCGGAGTTTGCATGTTCTCCCCGTGTCCACGTGGGTTTCCTCCGGGTGCTCCGGTTTCCCCCACAGTCCAAAGACATGCAGGTTAGGTTAACTGGTGACTCTAAATTGACCGTAGGTGTGAATGTGAGTGTAAATGGTTGTCTGTGTCTATGTGTCAGCCCTGTGATGACCTGGCGACTTGTCCAGGGTGTACCCCACGGGCGCAGATAGAGGGGGGGACGGGGGGGATTCGTCCCACCCAGATTTAAATTCACCTCGTTCGGTCCCCCCCACTTATAGGGAGGAAAAAACATCTATGCTGTCTTTCTTTGCATAAACCTCACGAAAAAATCAAAAGACTAATTACCATTCGGTTTATTGAGGTGCACAGCAGTGTATACATCGTTGCAACTGCGCAGACTGCACAGGTTGCGAGCTCGAGCTTGGTTGCTATGGTTACCCATAACAAGTTTGACAGGCATATCGGGGACAGCGCCTCCTAGTTCAGGACCCCAACATGGCATGATGAAGGGTGCCAAAAGGCAGAAAACGACTGCATCGTTTTAAAAAAAAAAAACGACTGTAAGTAAACTGTGCCTTACTTTATCATATCATCTTGCAATTTTTTGATAGTCTGTTCAAAGTAATGTCGTAGTGAAAGTAAAATCGTACGGAGTAGAGATGCCTTTCTGGTAGCCTCCTTCTTTCGGTGGTAGCCTCAGTGCTCAGAAGGCAGTTTTAATGTTTAATCTGGCGTTCCCTGCCATAATTTCAGCGAGCATATTGTTTCATAAGGAAACTTTGCGAAGAGTTGTTGACTGACTGCCGCTCACGCAACACACAGGCATAGTTAGAAAGTCAGGATGCACTGGTTTACACTTTACACACACACACATAGCCCAGCCTCTCGCTATGATTAACAGTTGGAACTTAGCGGTTTTAAAACTAGTTTTGCAGTTTTGCAATTTCTGTGCGTGATGATAATGTGTAAACTTTGGATTTCCATAGGCTATGTTAAAATGTTATCATTGTCCGGGCCTGCAGGTAGTTCCTGGTGATGGCAGTGAGGGAGGTGAAATAACATGTATACACACTACCGTTCAAAAGTTTGGGGTCACCCAGCCAATTTTGTGTTTTCCATGAAAAGTCACACTTTTATTTCCCACCATAAGTTGTAAAATGAATAGAAAATATAGTCGAGACATTTTTCTGGCCATTTTGAGCATTTAATCGACCCCACAAATGTGATGCTCCAGAAACTCAATCTGCTCAAAGGAAGGTCAGTTTTATAGCTTCTCTAAAGAGCTCAACTGTTTTCAGCTGTGCTAACATGATTGTACAAGGGTTTTCTAATCATCCATTAGCCTTCTGAGGCAATGAGCAAACACATTGTACCATTAGAACACTGGAGTGAGAGTTGCTGGAAATGGGCCTCTATACACCTATGGAGATATTGCACCAAAAACCACACATTTGCAGCTAGAATAGTCATTTACCACATTAGCAATGTATAGAGTGGATTTCTGATTAGTTTAAAGTGATCTTCATTGAAAAGAACAGTGCTTTTCTTTCAAAAATAAGGACATTTCAAAGTGACCCCAAACTTTTCAACGGTAGTATATATATATATATATATATATATATATATATATATATATATATATATATATATATATACACAAAATGGAATCATTTGCTGACAGCTCAGTCCCCCCCAGTTCAAAAATCCTATCTGCGCCCCTGGTGTACCCCGCCTTTCGCCCGTAGTCAGCTGGGATAGGCTCCAGCTCGCCTGCGACCCTGTAGAACAGGATAAAGCGGCTAGAGAGAATGAGATGAGATGAGATGTTTATCATGAGATGGATCTAGAAAACCTGACTGTGGTTACTGAAGAAGCATTCCTCTCTCCTCTAAACCCGTGCGGCTGATTATTCCTACACATTCCTTATTGTCATTAATAACCCGAGCTCCAACACACACCTGACCCGGACCGGATCCGCTCGTGCTTTAATCAGAACTCCGCAGGAAGGCGGATCTGGATTACATCACTCTTCACTCATCCCATTACAATAAAGCGCGCTTACCGTTTTCTTACGCACAGCTTCATGGGCATTGATTGCGCGCGCGCGCACCATCTTAACGGTCCGGTTTGCCTTACCGTGCCCAGCGCGAGGACTCCGGACTCTGGAGGATCGGCTCCGTTCCCGACCTGACTCTCTCTCTCTCTCTCTCTCTCGGTATCCAGATTGCTCTTATCAAACGCAGACCGACCGACAGAGCGCTCGAGCTGTCCCTGAGACGGGTAACGTCACGGAAACGGCGCGCCGGGGCGGGGATTTTCGAGAGCGCGCACACGCCGACCCACATTACCGGACAGATGTGTGCGCGCACGAGTGCCACTTAATTTTTTTTTTTTTAAATGCATGACTCCAAAATGGTTTTTTCCTCTCTCATTAAATCGGATGTCTGATAAATCGTCAAAGGAAAATGAGATTAAATATCAATCTTTATAAGCAACATGAGACCTTAATTCTGGACGCTACTTCCTACATTACCCACAATGCCAGTCTACCTGCTGAGAGTGGCGCAGTGCTTTTGTCAGCTCGACCGAGGGAGAGTGATGCAGCAGCACTTTAGTATGTCCAGCTGTCTCACCTCCAGGTCTGGACGATCTGCCCAAACAGATCTAAAGCTGCAGCGTTTATTCTAATGCTCTCACCATCACGCTCATCTCGTCATCATCATCACCATGCTCATCTCACCATCACATTCATCTCACCATCATCATCACTCTCATCATCATCACCATGCTCATCTCGCCATCATAACGCCCATCTCATCATCATCACCATGCTCATCTCACCATCACATTCATCTCACCATCATCATCATCACTCTCATCATCATCACCATGCTCATCTCGCCATCATAACGCCCATCTCATCATCATCACCATGCTCATCTCACCATCACATTCATCTCACCATCATCATCATCACTCTCATCATCATCACCATGCTCATCTCGCCATCATAACGCCCATCTCATTATCATCACCATGCTCATCTCACCATCACATTCATCTCACCATCATCATCATCACTCTCATCATCATCACCATGCTCATCTCGCCATCATAACGCCCATCTCATCATCATCACCATGCTCATCTCACCATCACGTTCATCTCACCATCATCATCACTCTCATCATCACCATGCTCATCTCGCCATCATAACGCCCATCTCATCATCATCACCATGCTCATCTCACCATCACATTCATCTCACCATCATCATCATCACTCTCATCATCATCACCATGCTCATCTCGCCATCATAACGCCCATCTCATTATCATCACCATGCTCATCTCACCATCACATTCATCTCATCATCATCACTCTCATCATCATCACCATGCTCATCTCGCCATCATAACGCCCATCTCATCATCATCACCATGCTCATCTCACCATCACGTTCATCTCACCATCATCATCATCACTCTCATCATCATCACCATGCTCATCTCGCCATCATAACGCCCATCTCATTATCATCACCATGCTCATCTCACCATCACATTCATCTCACCATCATCATCATCACTCTCATCATCATCACCATGCTCATCTCGCCATCATAACGCCCATCTCATCATCATCACCATGCTCATCTCACCATCACGTTCATCTCACCATCATCATCACTCTCATCATCATCACCATGCTCATCTCACCATCATAACGCCCATCTCATCATCATCACCATGCTCATCTCACCATCACATTCATCTCACCATCATCATCATCACTCTCATCATCATCACCATGCTCATCTCGCCATCATAACGCCCATCTCATTATCATCACCATGCTCATCTCACCATCACGTTCATCTCATCATCATCACTCTCATCATCACCATGCTCATCTCGCCATCATAACGCCCATCTCATCATCATCACCATGCTCATCTCACCATCACATTCATCTCACCATCATCATCATCACTCTCATCATCATCACCATGCTCATCTCGCCATCATAACGCCCATCTCATTATCATCACCATGCTCATCTCACCATCACATTCATCTCATCATCATCACTCTCATCATCACCATGCTCATCTCGCCATCATAACGCCCATCTCATCATCATCACCATGCTCATCTCACCATCACGTTCATCTCACCATCATCATCATCACTCTCATCATCATCACCATGCTCATCTCGCCATCATAACGCCCATCTCATTATCATCACCATGCTCATCTCACCATCACATTCATCTCACCATCATCATCATCACTCTCATCATCATCACCATGCTCATCTCGCCATCATAACGCCCATCTCATCATCATCACCATGCTCATCTCACCATCACGTTCATCTCACCATCATCATCACTCTCATCATCATCACCATGCTCATCTCACCATCATAACGCCCATCTCATCATCATCACCATGCTCATCTCACCATCACGTTCATCTCACCATCATCATCACGCCCATCTCATTATCATCATGCTCATCTTGTCACCATCACACTCATCTCGTCATCATCACCCTATCTCGTCATCACGTTCATCTCACCATCGTAACGCTCATCTCGTCACCAACACACCCATCTCATCATAACGCTCATCACGTCACCATCACGCTCAGCTCATCACCATAACACCCGTCTCATCATCACACCCATCTTATCATCACATTCATCTCGTCATCACGCTCATCTTGTCATCACCACACCCATCTCGTCATCATCATCTTGTCACCATCACGCCCATCTTGTCATCATCATTCTCATCTCGTCATCATCACTCTCATCTTGTCATCACCACGCCCATCTCGTCATCATCATTCTCATCGTCACCATCACGCTCATCTCGTCATCATCACTCTCATCTTGTCACCATCACGCCCATTTCGTTATCATCACGCTCATCTCATCATCATAACGCTCATCTCATCATCATCACTCTCATCTTGTCACCATCACGCCCATCTCGTTATCATCATGCCCATTTCGTCATCACACTCATCTCGCCATCATCACGCCCATCTCGTCATCATGCTCATCTCATCATCATAACGCTCATCTCATCACCATCATGCTCATATCACCATCATCACCCCGTCTCGTCATCATCATGTTCATCTCACCATCATAACGCTCATCTCGTCACCATCACACCCATCTCATCATAACGCTCATCTCATCACCATCAGGCTCTTCTCATCACCATCACGCTCATCTCATCAGCATAACGCCCATCTCATCATCATCACACCCATCTTGTCATCATCACATTCATCTCGTCATCACGCTCATCTCGTCGTCATCACGCCCATCTCGTCATCACCACGCCCATCTCGCCATCATCACGCCCACCTCGTCATCATGCTCATCTCGTCATCATCACGTTCATCTCACCATCATGATGCTTATCTCGTCACCATCACACCCATCTCATCATCATCACACCCATCTTGTTATCATCACATTCATCTCGTCATCACGCTCATCTCATCGGCATCAGGCCCATCTCACCATCATCACCACGCCCATCTCGTCATCATCACGCCCATCTCGTCATCATCACGCCCATCTCATTATCATCGTGCTGATCTCACCATCATAACGCCCATCTCGTCATCATGCTCATCTCATCATCATCGTCATCTTGTCACCATCACGCCCATCTCGTCATCATCATTCTCATCTCGTTATCATCACGCTCATCTCACCATCACACTCATCTCACCATCATCACGCCCATCTCGTCATCATCACGCCCATCTTGTCATCATCACTCTCATCTTGTCATCATCACTCTCATCTTGTCATCACCACGCCCATCTCGTCATCATCACTCTCATCTTGTCATCACCACGCCCATCTTGTCATCATCACTCTCATCTTGTCACCATCATGCCCATTTCGTTATCATCACACTCATCTCATCATCATAAGGCTCATCTCGTCATTATCACGCTCATCTTGTTATCATCACGCTAATTTCACCATCATCACACCCATCTCATTATCATCATGCTCATCTTGTCACCATCACACTCATCTTGTTATCATCACGCCCATCTCGACATCACACTCATCTCGCCATCATGCTCATCTCGTCATCATAACGCCCATCTCACCATCATAACGCCCATCTCACCATCATAATGCCCATCTCGTCATCATCACGCTCATCTCACCATCACACCCATCTCATTATCATCACGCTCATCTCACCATCACACCCATCTCATTATCATCACGCTCATCTCCTCACCATCAGACTCATCTCGTCATCACGCTCATCTCATCATCATGCTCATTATCATAACCATCTCCATAAATCACTAGCTAGCAGACTGAGTTCAAGTCTCTACCATCACTCAAGGTCATCTCGCTTCATTGCTACAATTCACAATGGATAGAGTTACAGTAATTATTTGGTTATGAATATGGACCAGTCGTTGACTGCATTTAAATTTACGCCACATTGTTTATTTACGAACAAAAAAAAAATGAGGAAAAGTGAAAGTACTGTACAAATGTTTCATGATTAAAACCATAATGATATCATTCCTTATATTAAAGAGTGTGTATCCACATTAAAGTAGTTCTTAGATGAAAAAACAAACAAATGAAAAGTCATGGAGAGCACGATACTTGCGAAAATCACAAAGAAACGGAAGTTATGGCCGATTAGGTGTTTTTACAAGATTTGACCTTGGTGACCTTGACCCACCAAAAACTAATGATGCCTTTGTGTGACCCTAGAGAGTTGTCCTGTGCATTTTGGTGAAGATTGGTCAAGAAATGACGATGCTAGAGCACCAACAAACAAACAAACGGACAGATCAACATACTTGCAAACATCTCCGATTTTCGCAAGTAAAAATGCTTAAGAATTAACTCAAACAGGAGAACAGAACAGGATTTATCCCAAAAACATCAATGGTGGCATGTTCTAATCACTACATTAATATTTCCTTTTGAAGAGAAAACGTAGCTGTTGTAATTTAGTGGTCGGGATACGATAGTGATCGGGGGTGAGTTTCCCAAAAGCATCGCAGCACAAAGATCATCGTTAAATGGTCGAGCGAGCAGTACAATGAACGCTCTCTCTCCTAGTTAAGATGCTCTTAGCGTTAAGAGGCTTTTGGGAAACCTACCACTGATTAGTAACTGAGATTTAAATAAGTATTTACTGCCCCCCTGTGGTTAGAGTCAAGAACTGCAACACAGGACATCCAAATGCACATTTATATCACACTGATACCCCTTTGGGCGGCATGGTGGTGTAGTGGTTAGCGCTGTCGCCTCACAGCAAGAAGGTCTGGGTTCGAGCCCCGTGGCCGGCGAGGGCCTTTCTGTGTGGAGTTTGCATGTTCTCCCCATGTCCGCGTGGGTTTCCTCCGGGTGCTCCGGTTTCCCCCACAGTCCAAAGACATGCAGGTTAGGTTAACTGGTGACTCCAAATTGACCGTAGGTGTGAATGTGAGTGTGAATGGTTGTCTGTGTCTATGTGTCAGCCCTGTGATGACCTGGCGACTTGTCCAGGGTGTACCCCGCCTTTCGCCCGTAGTCAGCTGGGATAGGCTCCAGCTTGCCTGCAACCCTGTAGAAGGATAAAGCGGCTAGAGATCATGAGATGAAATGAGATGATACCCCTTTTCCACCAAATCAGTTCCAGGGCTGGTTCGGGGCCAGTGCTGGTGCTGGTTCACAACTCGTTCAACTTGCGAACCAGCTGAGAACCAGTTTGCTTTTCCATAGCTCGGGTGCTAAGGGGAACCCCGTCATTACGTCAATGTATACATCAGTTACGTCGCTGCGTTTGCATAAACCTTGGCGCGAACATTGAAGCAACAACAACACAGAGAAGAAGAAGAAGAAGAAGCAGCAACAACAACAACAACAATAATGGATGACTGCTGCTTTACTGCATCCATGATATCTCGTCGCTTATTTAAAAATGCCGCCCTCTCACGGTCTTGCTATTGTTGTTGGTCTTAACAACTCCACCCCCCGCTGACGTAAGCAGTTCTTTCCTCTAGCCCAGCAAAGAGCTGGTGCTACCCTGGAACCGGTTTTTCTGGCCCAGAGCCAGTTCTTTGTCAGTGGAAACAGAAAACCCGGTTCCAAACTAAGCACTAGCCCCGAACCAGCCCTGGAACTGATTTGGTGGAAAAGGGGTATGAGGGCAATTATGATGGAGTCAGTAATGAACAAGTGAAACAGTCAGATCAGGAGCTTTAAATCAGAGCAGATGCAAATTCGTGCACCTTTTGAGTCCAAACACTTGAGACTAGAACAGTGGTTTTTAAAGTGGGGGCCGCCAGGGGGCGCTAGGGGGGCCTCAGAAAGTTGAAGGGACGAAAACAAAAAAATTGCGAAAAAAAATATATACTTTTTAAAAATAATAATTATTAAATATATTGTAATGTTTTTTAATCATTATAAAATATAATTATTAATAATAATACATCATATCGAAACGTTGTTTGCCATGCTCATCTCTCCGACTGCCTGTGACGTTGCGGTTTGCGCCATTTATCAAGCTGCTTTGCTCCTCAAGCTAGCGTATTGCTAGTGCAAAATGGACAGGTTTTTGAAGAAGAGACCGAAGGATCAAACCAACAGCCCTGCTGTGGAGGACACTGCTGCGAAAAAAACTAAGTCGTCCTGGCCAACTAAAATCCGAAAATATGAGGCAGCATACATTAAGTATGGCTTTACAGCCATACAGAAAAATGGCCATGATTGCCCGAAATGCGTCCTGTCTGGAGACCCTGTCAAACGAGTGCTTAAAACCTTCTGAACTTCAGCGTCACTTGGTACAAAAACATCCGACAGATGCCGAAAAAACAGCAGATTTCTTCAGACGCAAAGAAGAGCATTTGTTCAGGCAATCTGCTGCATTCACCCAGCAAGCTACTGTCCCCGAGCGGGCCCTGAAGGCATCATTTTTAGCCTCGTACCACATTGCTCGTGCTAAAAAACCTCACTCAATTGGAGAAGATTTGATTTTACCAGCCACCAAAGACATTGTCCGAGAATTGCTTGGTAAGGATGCTGCCAAAAAAAAAAAAAAATCGATGCTGTCCCACTCTCTGATAACACCGTGAGCCGACGGATTGGTGACATGGCTCAAGACGTATCTGCTCAGCTGTTGGAGCAGGTGAGAGCCAGCGAATACTTCGCACTTCAGCTGGATGAGAGCACAGATTTATCCAATGAGGCCCAACTGCTTGTGTACATCAGATTTATTTCACAGGAAAGATTTGTGGAGGAAATACTATTTTGTAAAGCACTTGAAAGAAGAACTACTGGGAAAGACATTTTTCAAGTTTTGGACGATTACATCGAGTCTAACGGATTGGACTGGACCCGTTGTGTGGGGGTGTGTTCGGACGGAGCCACGGCGATGACCGGGAAGATCAGTGGAGTGACCGCTCTCATTAAGCAGAAGGCCCCGCATGTAGTGGCCACACACTGCATGCTCCATCGCGAGGCACTGGTCGCAAAAAGGATGGATAACGAGTTGAATCAGGTACTACAGGAGGTTATACAAGTAGTGAATTTGATTAAAGCCCGTCCCATGAACCACAGACTGTTTACTCTGCTTTGTAATGAGATGGGCGCTCGTTTTGAGGGGCTGCTGCTTCACTTGAACGTGCGCTGGCTGTCACGGGGCGCAGTTTTGAACCGTGTCTATGAGCTGCAGAGGAAGGTTGCAGAGTTCCTCTCATCTGAAACGCATCAGCTGGCAGATCGGTTCACCGATGCAACCTGGATCCGCAAACTTGCATGCATGTCAGACATTTTCCAGCATCTAAATGTACTGAATCAAAGCATGCAAGGACGTGACACGTACATACTCCAGGTGCAAGACAAAGTGAGTGCTTTTTCCAAAAAGATCATGCTGTGGTCAAACAAGCTCCAGGAGGGAGTTACAGAAATGTTCCCACTACTTCACCAGGAGCTGCTGTCATGTGATGATTTGGGCTCCGTCTCTCCATTGATCCAGTCCCACCTGGAGCACCTCCAAGGATATTTCAAAGACTATTTCCCTGACCTCGAAAACACACATTTAAACTGGGTTAGGAACCCCTTTGACCCCGGTGTCGGTTCTAGTCTGGACTTAAAGTCACAGGAGGAGCTGATTGAGATGACAAACTCAGGGGATTTAAAAATGGACTTTGAGGCTCTTCCCTTGTCTAACTACTGGCTACATGTAAGAAAGGACTATCCCAGCTTGGCTGACAGGGCCTTCTCCCTTTTGCAACAACCTACTTGTGTGAGTCTGGCTTTTCAACTTTAAAGGTACTCAAAACCAAACATAGAGCACGTCTACATGTGGACAATGACGTGTATGGCACTGACGGAGATTAAGCCTGGGGTTGACAAACTATGTAGGAGCCACCAAGCCCATCGTTCCCACTAGTGTAAACCGTCTGTCACTCCCAGACACACACACACACACACAATTGAGAGTGGTTTGATTTCTTTTGTGCTGTTCTTATCAACAGTTTGTTGAAAAGTTTATTGTTCAGTGCGAAAATATTTGTGTTGAAAACATGTAATATTCTTATGCTAAACAAATGTAACAATTATTGAATATTGAATAAAAGTAAGAGAAAACATTCTAAAAGTTGATGTTTCTTTACATATTTTGTAGCATTGTCTGTGGGTTTGCAAAGGGGGTCCCCGGCCAGAAGCTAATGCTGTTTGGGGGGCCTTGGCATGGAAAAGTTTGGGAACCCCTGGACTAGAATCACATTTTGTCTGGAGAAGAGCATAAACTCGGTGTACACTGGAGGTCAGGATCATCTTACGGTTTACTGTGTTTCATTTGAGCCTTAAAGTTACTGGATCAGTATCTGAAGTTAGCTTTTTACAAATTTCACGCTAAGCAAGATAAGACAAGCACTGAATCATAGACTACGTTCAGACTGCACCCTGAAACGATTCTATTACAACCTTCATTAAATAAGACAAGAAATAATTCAAAACAATTATTATTTCAAATGTTGGCGATTTGGATTCTCAGTATGTCTTCCCATCTACACAAACAGAAAAAGTGCCAAAAATGAAAGAGAATTCGTTTAGTGTGTTACCAAAGGCTAGTCAGGCCCTATGCATTGATAGGCTAACAGAGGTTAACGTCATTTAATGTTCGCGAGCCTCTCATTAACGTGGACAAATATATTGATATCGTATTTGAAATTGACGTTTTTGAATAACGATAGACTGCAATATTTACCTCTTATTTAAGATGTGGAGATGTGATAGTAGTCCACCCTCCCGCTCTCTCCATTCAGTCAGCGAACGTCACACAGGAAGTGAACCCCAGCGGGTCATAGAAACTTGCGCAGGAGAAGAATGACTTTTTTATTAACCCCGCCGACAGTAGTCGGAGGGTTATTATTTTTAACCCCGCCGACAGTAGTCGGAGGGGTTATTATTTTCACCTGCGTCAGTCTGTGTGTGTGTGTGTATCTGTCTGTCTGTCTGTGTGTCTGCAAGATATCTCAAGAACCAATGGATCGATTTGGACCAAATTTTGTACATGTGTTGCCAATCACCCAGGAAGGAAACCATTAAATTTTGGAGGTCAAAGGTCAAGGTCATGGCAGAACTTCAAAATTTTCGCCCAATGTATTTTAATAGGGAAAAGGCGGGGTTTCCACTCGTTAGAGTGTCCCTGTCTAGTTTGTAGGCTACGGAAACTTTGAGGAACGAAATAAAAACCGGTATTAACCGGTTACCATTATTTTTAATAAGCGTTTCTGTTCCGGAACATAAAAAATAATAAAGTTTCTGGTTTCGTTTCTGTTCCATGTGAAATAGAAAAAGTTCCCGGTTTTCGTTTTCGTTCCTTGAACCGGTTCAAAGCCCTGGTTCAGACTGCACCCTGAAACGACCCATATCCGATTTTTTTGCCCATATGCGACCTGTATCTGATTTTTTATTGACAATCTGAACGACACAGATCCGATTTTTTCACATGCGACCCAGGCCGCTTGGATATGTGGTCCTAATTCCGATGCATATCCGTTATTTTCACATGCGACTGCAGTCTGACCGGACAGGTCGCATTCATGCGACCTACACGTCATCAACAAGAGACAAACGTCAGTATTCTGCGTTGGCTAATCCCGCCTCTTTGGTGGAAAACAACAACATTTGTACAGTTTTCAGAATTTAAATAGACTTTTATAGAATTGATCAAGCTAATGGTGGATTTGGTAGGGACCTGGATGTTGATCTGTTAGCCTGATTAAATAAAACAGTTTCTATAACTGATTTATAACTTAAACCATCCTGTATTACAAGATAAGATTGTTCTGGAAATTTCCAGTAATTTGACACCTTCGGTCTCATTAGTCTGCTGCCCACATTAATCAGATTATTGCGTGAGTTCTGCCGCCGCCACAAAAACCACATCGCCAGGTCTCGCCTCATCTCCATCGCAAACTGCACTGGTGTTTATGCACCTTGAGCCAGCGCTGAGAGAAGTTGCAGAATTCAGCTGGCTATAAACAATCTAAATAAATATTTATAAAAATGTAGAAAAAGTTTATTAATATGACGAAATAAATATGTGCAAATTATTAAGCCTGAATTAAGAGTTTGGTAATACAGCGGCCGTATCCCAAATGACTGCCTACTGAAGCTCGAGTGCACTATATAGAGTTTAAAAATCCATTACTTCCTAGTAACATGTAGTGCACTTGTATAGAAATTAGAGAGACATTTAGGAGTCAACCCTCGTTACCAGGCTACACGTTTTCATTTCAGTTCAGAAACAAAAACACACACGAGACCTCACACTTTAACCAGATAATAAAAAAAAAGAAATCATTAAACATGAAGAGTGCGCTTTTTTTTGTTTACGTATTACGTAGATGTGCTTATTACGTGTCAATTTGCGCATGCGGGACACTTTTGGGTCGTTTTCCGTTCATATTGGAGATCGCATACAAGTCTCATATAATTGGTAATGTGAACGGTCTAACAAAAAAATCGGATTTCACAACAAATCGGATATGGGTCGTTTCAGGTTGCAGTCTGAACGTAGTGATATTCACACACCAAGCTTCACTTTCACAGCTCATTCATGATCGTATTCGTTATCAGTGCTTGTGATTTTACTCAAACCCAGTGCTTTATGGGAACGTCTGGAGCAATCGGACAAATCTGAAAAAGCTACAACTCATGACACAAATACATTTTATTTCACTTTACGGATACAAACAAACACACACACGGCTTTACGGATCACGATGTCCTTGCTGTACGAGTCCGCTTTAAGATCGTTCACCCAAAACGCCAGACTGGAGGCAGGAGATTGTTGCCTGGTGCCTTCACTTTTTAAGCGCCGCCTGCACTTCCTGGTAGATCTTCTCCTCCAGTGAGGAAGTGTCATACTCCATGAGCATGTCGTACTTCCTCCACGGCTCCGCCCACTCCTGAGCATGCTTCATCTGCTCCGGGGTTAGATAGAGGTCAAAGCGGATTCCCTGGATGTTGAATTTGGGACGCTCCCAGCGCTTGGACCACGGACGAGGCTTCATCTTCACCTTCAGCTGCACACACACAGAGGAGTGTAAACTCGGAGAGAAAGAATAACGGAGTAAAATGTTTCTGTGACCCACCTGGCGCCTACCTGGTTGATGGGGACGTCCTGCGTTTGCGGCAGGTGAACAGGCTTCATGTCGAAGGAGAAGGTGCTGTATTCGGGCAGAGCGTCTCTCAAGTACATCAGGTTATCGTCCAGTCTCTTCTCCAGCTTCAGCACCTCGATGTGCTTCATGCAAGGATTGTACAGCTCATAGCAGATCTCCACCCCTATACACACACGGGACATGCTACCAAGACCAACAGCCAATCACGTCCCTGAAGTACAGTGGTGCTTGAAAGTTTGTGAACCCTTTAGAATTTTCTATATTTCTGCATAAATATGACCTAAAACATCATCAGATTTTCACACAAGTCCTAAAAGTAGATAAAGAGAACCCAGTTAAATAAATGAGACAAAAATATTATACTTGGTCATTTATTTATTGAGGAAAATGATCCAATATTACATATCTGTGAGTGGCAAAAGTATGTGAACCTTTGTTTTCAGTATCTGGTGTGACCCCCTTGTGCAGCAATAACTGCAACTAAACGTTTCCGGTAACTGTTGATCAGTCCTGCACACCGGCTTGGAGGAATTTTAGCCCATTCCTCCGTACAGAACAGCTTCAACTCTGGGATGTTGGTGGGTTTCCTCACATGAACTGCTCACTTCAGGTCCTTCCACAACATTTCGATTGGATTAAGGTCAGGACTTTGACTTGGCCATTCCAAAACATTAACTTTATTCTTCTTTAACCATTCTTTGGTAGAACGACTTGTGTGCTTAGGGTCGTTGTCTTGCTGCATGACCCACCTTCTCTTGAGATTCAGTTCATGGACAGATGTCCTGACATTTTCCTTTAGAATTCGCTGGTATAATTTAGAATTCATTGTTCCATCAATAACGGCAAGCCGTCCTGGTCCAGGTGCAGCAAAACAGACCCAAACCATGATATTACCACCACTGTGTTTCACAGATGGGATAAGGTTCTTATGCTGGAATGCAGTGTTTTCCTTTCTCCAAACATAACGCTGCTCATTTAAACCAAAAAGTTCTATTTTGGTCTCATCCGTCCACAAAACATTTTTCCAATAGCCTTCTGGCTTGTCCACGTGATCTTTAGCAAACTGCAGACGAGCAGCATTGTTCTTTTTGGAGAGCAGTGGCTTTCTCCTTGCAACCCTGCCATGCACACCATTGTTGTTCAGTGTTCTCCTGATGGTGGACTCATGAACATTAACATTAGCCAAGGTGAGAGAGGCCTTCAGTTGCTTAGAAGTTACCCTGGGGTCCTTTGTGACCTCGCTGACTATTACACGCCTTGCTCTTGGAGTGATCTTTGTTGGTTGACCACTCCTGGGGAGGGTAACAATAGTCTTGAATTTCCTCCATTTGTACACAATCTGTCTGACTGTGGATTGGTGGAGTCCAAACTTTTTAGAGATGGTTTTGTAATCTTTTCCAGCCTGATGAGCATCAACAACACTTTTTCTGAGGTCCTCAGAAATCTCCTTTGTTCCTGCCATGATACACTTCCACAAACATGTGTTGTGAAGATCAGACTTTGATAGATCCCTGTTCTTTAAATAAAACAGGGTGCCCACTCACATCTGATTGTCATCCCATTGATTGAAAACACCCGACTCTAATTTCACCTTCAAATTAACTGCTAATCCTAGAGGTTCACATACTTTTGCCACTCACAGATATGTAATATTGGATCATTTTCCTCAATAAATAAATGACCAAGTATGATATTTTTGTCTCATTTGTTTAACTGGGTTCTCTTTATCTACTTTTAGGACTTGTGTGAAAATCTGATGATGTTTTAGGTCATATTTATGCAGAAATATAGAAAATTCTAAAGGGTTCACAAACTTTCAAGCACCACTGTAGCTCTGAATGTCATCTTGGATGATCTACCAAGAACAATTTCACATCACAGGAGCTTTTTTTTTTTTTTAAATCTGATCAACAGTTTGGCTAAAAATTAACTCGGCTCCTGATTTTTCTTGCACAATAAAATAAACAAACACTTGCTAGTTTAATGCTAGGTCGCTCTCTAGCTTACAGAAGGTTTGCGAAACACCGTTACGCCTTCTACCAGGAGTGATGTCCAGTGATGGGAATAACGGGGTTAGAAATAAACGGCGTTACTAACGGCGTTACTTTTTTTAATAACAAGTAATCTAACTAATTACTTTTTACATCGTTATAACGCCGTTCCCGTTACTTACAATAAAATACTATGCGTTACTTTATTAAAGCTGTTCTCATCTGGCACGCTGCTCGCTCAGCCTTTCTTTACTCTGCTTTCGTGTGGGGCGGGGAGACACGAGACAACGGCACAGTAAGCCAATCAGAGTAGATTTGGACAACATACATAGGTAGGCTCCGCCTACTGCACTACTACGCGCTCTTTCAATTGGAAGACACAGCGATGGCGAGCGGTCAGCCCAGCACTGCGCTTTCACACTGGAAATACAGCATTACTTTTCATTACTTGAAATAAAATGCAAAAATGTCTACATGCAATGCACATTATGTCGAGGAACAAAGCGTTTGTCCTCGTCAGTGGCCAGTAATTAATAACATAATTTTAATAACTACAAAAATATATTACATTTGATAGATGTCTTATCTCACATTGTCCCACAAAAATATTAATATAGTGTAGATCAGGGGTTTTCAAAGTGTGGGAGAGTCAGCCCCCCCCCTCGGAGAGCAAATAAACAACAGCGCCCCCCTTACAATTTTTGTTGTTGCTATACTTAATGTTCCATTCGTATTTTTAAAAAATGGTTGTTGTACACATTATTTTTTTCTTTTTCACATTTTAAACATCTGTGCTTTTTAAAACATCTTGTTTTACACATTTTAAACATCCCATAGCATCGTTAGCTAGCACCTCTTGGCAGACAACACACTGTGGCAGTGGAGCATCTTCAGATCCAGTCCATGAAAATCCAAACTTTAAATAATCGTGGTCATACTTTCTTCTTTTTCCAGTCCCCCAGGATTCCGCGGGCCTTTTTTGTGATTGTTGCGGACTAAAATGTCTGATGTTGCGGGGGGTTTTCCAAAAAAATTGCGATGAAAGTTGCGGTGTTTTTTAGGTTTTTGTTGCGATTACATTGCGGGAGGAAGTGAAAGTTGCAAGAAATTGTTGCGATTTTCTCTTTTTGTGATTAAAATTGAGTGATATGTTAAATATTAAGTTATTACTGAAAAACTATTGATTAAAAAAAACAAAGACACTGAGAAATGGTCCTATAAACAACTTTACAAATATAAAAGATTACCACGACTACAAAAATGCAGAAAAATAGGCTTTACTTATCCAAATGCGCCTGTTGGTTCAAAAGTTAAAGTGCAGAGAACCTCACAGCACAACATGAAGTTACCTTAAAATATAATATAAATGCCTCAGCTTTCATGTAAGAAAAAAAACTATTAATACTAGTACTGTGTGCAGGCAGTCTCTCCTGAAGACTAAATTAAACAATAATTATAAACTAATAAAATAAATGGCTCAGGCTTCATAGAAAAAAAAAACAATTTGAACAGAATCTCACAGTATGATGCTGAAGCTGCCTAAACAATGGAAAATAAAATACCATTTTGGCAAAAATGTTGGCATCCATTAACTTCTTGTATTAAGTAAAAAAAAAAATAAAGTGCACACGGTCCTTCACTGTAAACATAACACACTTTCAGTGTTGCCAGATACTGCTGACGTTTTCCAGTCCAAAATATGTTCAAAACCCGCCAAAATGCACTTGAAATCGTCCAATCTGGCAACACGACGCGCATGCTGCTTCTCTTGAACACACGGAAGTAAGGCGGAAGGTAGTTTGTCGACGTCACCTCAAGACGACGCCAACGATTGGTCAAATTTGCGGGAAAGTTGCGGTGATTGGATATAATTGCAACACCGCCCTGAATTCGCGGGGATTGGTTGAATTTGCGCTGAAGTTGCAAATCGCAACATCCTGGAGGCTCTGTTTTTTTTGCTTGGCCCAGACTTTGTCTCCTCACTCACTGTAGCTTTAGGTACTAAAAATCGATCCATTTTGTCTCTCACGTTGCGCCCCCCCGAAGAACTCTGGCGCCCCCCAGGGGGTGCGTGCCCCACACTCTGAAAAGCCCTGGTGTAGATAATGTTACTAATTGGTTCTGTTAAAGGTCCCATGGCATGAAATTTTCACTTTGAGGTTTTTTAACGTTAAAATGAGTTCCTCTGACCTTCTTAAGTCACCCCAGTGGCTAGAAATTTCATAATGTGTAAACCAAACTATGCCCAACATTTGAGAATGGCGCGTCAAAACGGCGCGTTGATAAGCTCTTCCCTTTACTACGTCAGCAAGGGAGATGATCCCCACACCCACCCTCTGGATTCCCACCCACTGTATGGATTGCCCGCCCAGCTCAAAAGTTGCCACCAAACATGGAAGTTGCGCTGTACATGGATGTAACAACACAGAAAAGAGTCTGTTTTTCCTGCCGACGGGAGAGCCCCTGAAGACGCAGTGGCTTAATTTTATTTACTTCAATAATACGCCGTCGAGTCTACCTAAGACGGTGTATGTTTGTCGGAAGCATTTTCCTGAGGAATGTTTCCACAACTTGGGACAGTACAGGGCAGGTTTTGCACATCAACTGTCACTGAAGCCTGGGTCCGTACCAAGCATCCCTGCCGCATCAGCCACAAACAGCGAACAAGTAAGTGTATAACTGTTAAGTCGTTTTGCCGTGTTTTAAAATCGGTGCCACGTTAGCCTTGCAATGGCTACATTAGCTGTGCAGCTAACCGCTTCCTGCAGTTAGCCAGGTACTCTGCACTACAAAACCAAAAAGCATGCAGCATGCTCTGTTATAATAGCCAATCAAAACAGTTTTTACAAAGACACCCACATTCTTTTTTTTTTAAGTCACTCGTTCATTTTATTTGTTTGTTTGTTCAGTAAAAACCCAAACATTTGTTGAATTTATTTTATTTCCTCGCGTCGCACCTTAATGACGTCAGCGCGCGGTATTATTCCCTTCGCGGTTTGTTCCTTCTCTCTCGCCATAGTAAGACACCCACGTCTGCTTGTTCTGACCCACTGGAGGTAGCGTCACAGTGCTGTTAGCCAATCAGAGGTAACACGTTTACATGTCATGAATATTAATGCTAAGACCCGCCCCCACCCTCTACCCTTCCCCACCTCCTGCTTCTCATTAGCAAAACGACGCACTGGGAAAAGCGCTGAAATGGGGCTTTCTCCCAGGAGGCTATATCTACGTGCCGAGGGCTCATTTCGAGAAAGGCTGCGGATATAACATCCGGAAACCTCCACGAGCCCGTTTAAAGCATCAACAAACCACCATGCCATGGGACCTTTAAATGTCCATTTCAGTCATTAAACACATTTAACATTCACTTTTATTATGATTACACTAATTGAATTTGATTTTTTTTTTTGGGGGGGGGGGGGGACAGAAAATGTAACGGAATAATTACTTTCCCTGGTAATTAGTTACTTTTATGACAAAGTAACTCCGTTACTAACTCAGTTACTTTTTGGGAAAAGTGACTAGTAACTATAACTAATTACTTTTTGAAAGTGGCGTGCCCAACACTGGTGATGTCACACTCAGATTTTGGATGTGTGCAAATCAGATCAAACATCGTCAAACGTCACCTTGTCCATCAACGATGTTCCTGAGGATGAAGGTGGCGCCGAGTCCTTTCCCAGAGCGCTGAATGCAGATTCCCACGAAGCGCTTGGTGTTGTTCGCGGCGTATGGGTCTGACGAAGTGACGGACAAAATGCTTCCTGAAAGCAAACGTTACGATCGGACCCTGTTCATCGACTACACAAGAAACGAGTTAAAAAGATCACCTGAACTGCTTCTTACCCACGTAGAACTCAGGAATGTTCAGTGCTTTGCGTCTCTGGATCATGTCTTGGCGCTCGAGGAAGAATTTCAGCGGGTTGGTGCGCTGGCGAGGGGGAATAAACTCCGGACTGACAAACCTGCATCGAAACACAGTGTCAGGTTTTATCACAAATTAAATGTTGCTTTAATATGGCAACAAACAGCGTGAATCAGTCTACACTGATATTCTTAAAAAGATGTTTTTCAGCACTTTGTCTGTCCAGCCGATATGACAGAAAGTACTGGATGCAATAAGACTTCACTGATCACACTTTAAAGGGCTGATGACACGAACATGACTCTATGCAATTTCTTAAATAAACTATACAACATGGCAACCGTTAGATTTCTGTTATAATTACGTGAAAAGAAGCTGTTACACGAATATCCAACTTTTAATTGCACAGCGCAAGAAAACTGGGTCCGTGGCTCGCGGCCATGTTGTGACGTCAGCGGAAGAACACGCTGCGGTTCACTGGCTGTTCTACTCTGGTTCTACTCAATGGAAATGGCGCATGAAAACGCCGGTGAACTCTCTAGTGCTAGCTCTTCCTCTTCTGGGAGTGGGCAATTCCAGCGTTATGGACGTGACACTTGAACTCAAAATGGCAGCAAATGACCCAGTGCATGTTTTATTGTCTCCCAGTATTTAAACAGGTGTTGCATATTTTAAGGCTGTACCATACTGGAGAAGTGATAGAACAAGAACAATTCCCATAGTACATCTAGGGCATGCCAGAAAATGCCAATAAACGATGCGTTATGGACGTGACAGAAAAAGTATCACTTTTCTTGGGTGACTGTACATTTTTACCAAACTCTGTGAAATTGTAAACCTAATGTCGAAATGGAGATATCCATTTGATAGAGGGGTCCAAGGTGAATATTAAAAAATCTTTGTTTAAAATATTTTGTATTTCATGCAGAGTTTCGGAAGGAAAAGTCAGCGTTATGGATGTGACATAATTCCGTTATGGATGTGACGCGTCTGAAATAGACATGGCATATGTTTAGAAAATCAGCAATTTAACCACCATAACCCTTTGAAAAACTCTCTAAATATCAGCTAAAACTATCAAAGTCCTTAAATAATATTTAGGATGGCTATTGTTTTGCTGTTTTGTGGATTTTAGCATACATTTCTGTGGCTTGTGGCAATAATATAGAATTGTACATGACCAAAGTTGATTTTAGCTTGGGTTTTACATTATAAGAAAGAAAGACTGACAGTGACGTATTAGGTTGGTTACAAATTGGTTCAACTGATTCACATCTGTAAAATACAGGCCTAGGTGAGATCTCTGGGAGTGGTTTTGATGTATTACATGTTGCTTTATTTTTGCATGGTGAGGTTGACATTTACATGGAATTGCCCGAGTCTAGAATTGTGTTGATCTCTTCCGAATAGAATCTATGATAGCCTACCCTCTTTACCCTTTGCCTCTCGTTGCTAGGCGGCAGTTACATGAAAGCCGCAAGCTTTCACAAGCAAATACATGACTGATATCACGCCGACTTTATGATTACGTTTATGATTATCATGTAGAATCTATAGCTCTACGTACCTTTATCTTATGTCGTTTCACAACACATGTTCTGACAGGAGGACTGTCTTTGGATCCGGCATAGCTACTAGTAGACCCCCTCCGGAATACTGGCAGTGTTGCCAGATTGGGAGGTTTCCCGCCCAGTTGGGCGGTTTCGAACATATTTTGGGCTGGAAAACTTCAGCAGTATCTGGTAACAGATACTGCTGACGTTTTCCAGCCCAAAATATGTTCAAAACCCACCAAAATGCACTTGAAACCTCCCAATCTGGCAACACTGTGTAGGCACTGCTGATGGTAGTAACACACGTTTGTGCTGAACTGAACACCCAAGAGATTCTTTTAAGCTGGGAAGGGTGTCAAAACAATCCAAATCGAAGTGTTCAGAGCACAGGACGGATGTTGGTGAGGGCTCCCACTTGTCACGAGTGCGCCTGACTCGCTTCACCCACTTCGCATGCACCTCGGGATCTCTGGGAAATTTGAATAAACTTACCCCATCCTTGTGGGTTTTGGAGCAAAAGCCGGCAACACAACGCGAAGGCATAATAACTATATATATATATATATATATATATATATAAAATGTATAATCTCATCTCATCTCATTATCTCTAGCTGCTTTATCCTGTTCTACAGGGTCGCAGGCAAGCTGGAGTCTATCCCAGCTGACTACGGGCGAAAGGCGGGGTACACCCTGGACAAGTCGCCAGGTCATCACAGGGCTGACACATAGACACAGACAACCATTCACACTCACATTCACACCTACGGTCAATTTAGAGTCACCAGTTAACCTAACCTGCATGTCTTTGGACTGTGGGGGAAACCGGAGCACCCGGAGGAAACCCACGCGGACACGGGGAGAACATGCAAACTCCGCACAGAAAGGCCCTCGCCGGCCCCGGGGCTCGAACCCAGGACCTTCTTGCTGTGAGGCGACAGCGCTAACCACTACACCACCGTGCCGCCCATAATGTATAATAATGTCTAATAAAAATATTAATAATGATAAACTGAACACCTGTCGCATCAACAACAAACTGGTAAGTTAGGAGGAAGGTTCTTTCGCTGACGTCATATAGCTCCTCCTCCTCCTCTCTCGTCTCCTGGGTGCTGCAGCCCCATCAAATTTGCCCAAATAGCCGTGTTTTTTATCATAACTTGTAAAATAGGCGCCTTCGTGAATTAATATGGATCATCGGGAATTACTTTTTATGTTATAAAACATCACCAAAGATGTCAAAAACGTGTCATCAGCACTTTAATGTAAAGATGCCATGAAAGTGCTTTATCTTTTCTGAGAATGTAACAATACTGAAACCCTGAGCATCAGCCAATATTGATAAAATGGAAATATATTACAGACAAAAAAAACCCTCCAACGATACCAATCCTGGGTATCGGATCAGTGCCAGCTTTACTCTACTTTGCTTGGTTTGAAATTGTATCCTTGACACTTGATGTATTTGGAACAATATACGCCTGAACCCCAGGATTTATTTCTCAGCAGAAACTTTCTCACCGTCGCACCACTTCTTCCGGCCTCGATTTATCCACGATCACCGGTTTGGCTGGAGGAGTAAACTTGGGCAGGTCATCATTTGAACCCGCAGCCTGTAACCGCACCGGGAACACTGAAAACATGCCTTTGGGAAAAGAAAAAAAAAAACCAGATGATTAAGGTACAAGGAGAACATGTTCTTGGAATAAAACTTTATTATACAGCAGTTAGTTCCAGGTCACTGATCTGATCTGTCGAGCTGCGTTCCAAATGTGCTAAAATGTAGTATTCATGACATCATCAGTGTACAAGACAGTAGTAAGAGCAACCATGTTGTATGGATTGGAGACAATAGATGAACTGGACTGGAAATAGTGGAATTGAAGATGTTGAGATTCTCTTTGGGAGTGATAAAGTTGGACAGGATTAGAAATGAGTAGGTATATTAGAGGGACATGTAGGACGACTTGGAGACAAAGTAAGAGGGGGAGATTGAGATTGAGGAGACATTAGATTAGATTCAACTTTGTCCTTGCACATGTCACAGGTACAGGGCAATGAAATGCAGACTGCATCTAACCAGAAGTCTCATCTCATTATCTCTAGCCGCTTTATCCTTCTACAGGGTCGCAGGCAAGCTGGAGCCTATCCCAGCTGACTACGGGCGAAAGGCGGGGTACACCCTGGACAAGTCGCCAGGTCATCACAGGGCCGACACATATGGCCCTTTTCCACTACTCTTTTTCAGCTCACTTCAGCTCACTTCAGCCCGACACGGCTCGCGTTTCGACTATCTAAGAACAGCACGACTCAGCTCGCTTCAGCCCTGCTTAGCCCCTAAAACTCGCACAGTTTTGGAGTGGGGCTGAAGCGAGCCAAACCGAGCCGAGTGAGTCTGGGGGCGTGCACTGATTGGTGAGGAGGAGTGTCCTCACACACGCCCCGCGAGCACGCTGGGATCTGTAAACACCGCAAACCCGGAAGAAGAAGAATTACGAATTACAAGAATTTCTGAAGCCTTATGCGCCTCGCCTCATCTATACGCTCTTGCCAGTATCTGTTGGCGTTGTCGGTGACAACAAGCCACAGCACCAAGACCAGCAACACTAACGACTCCATGTCCATGTTTATTGTTTACTATTCAGGTCGTGAGACTACCGCTTAAAAGCTCACTGATGTCACTGTTTGCACTGCTTAACGACATCACGTGACGTCCACCCACTTTCGCTAACTCCACCCAATGTGTCCACCCACTTCCAGCCAGCACGGTTCAGCGCGGTTGTAGTCGAAATGCAACTCCAACAGCCCCGTTCAGCCCGACTCAGCACAGCACGGCTCAGCACGGCTCAGCCGCGTTTGTAGTGGAAAAGCAGCATTAGACACAGACACACTCACTCACATTCATTCACACTCACATTCACACCTACGGTCAATTTAGAGTCACCAGTTAACCTAACCTGCATGTCTTTGGACTGTGGGGGAAACCGGAGCACCCGGAGGAAACCCACGCGGACACGGGGAGAACATGCAAACTCCGCACAGAAAGGCCCTCGCCGGCCACGGGGCTCGAACCCGGACCTTCTTGCTGTGAGGCGACAGCGCTAACCACTACACCACCGTGCCGCCCCGGTATAATGATATGACAGATATTTACAATATGTTTGAAATGTGCAATACGAATGAACTGTAGTGCAATGGTATGATATATATTTGCAGTATATACAAAATATGGTATGAATAAACAGTAGTGCAAATAGTGATAGTGCAATGAAGTCAATTCAGTTTGTTGGGGGGAAAAGAACCTGGACACTGAACCTGGTGGGAAAAGAATGCTCGAGATGGAGTTGCCAGGAAGAAGGAAAAGATGAGGACGGTTAGTGTGACAGAAGATGATCCGGAGGACAGGAGGAGATGGAGGGACAGCCAAAAGAAGAAGGTGCTATAAAGTGAATGCAGCTTCTTCAGGATGTATTTTTCTCAGCGGATCAAAAATAAACAGAACGTTTGGTCATATCGTGTGTGAAATGTCGCCTGCTCGATATTGATTTCTTGTTTACAGAACTGGTGTAGGCGGCACGGTGGTGTAGTGGTTAGCGCTGTCGCCTCACAGCAAGAAGGTCCTGGGTTCGAGCCCCGGGGCCGGCGAGGGCCTTTCTGTGCGGAGTTTGCATGTTCTCTCCGTGTCCGCGTGGGTTTCCTCCGGGTGCTCCGGTTTCCCCCACAGTCCAAAGACATGCAGGTTAGGTTAACTGGTGACTCTAAATTGACCGTAGGTGTGAATGTGAGTGTGAATGGTTGTCTGTGTCTATGTGTCAGCCCTGTGATGACCTGGCGACTTGTCCAGGGTGTACCCCGCCTTTCGCCCGTAGTCAGCTGGGATAGGCTCCAGCTTGCCTGCGACCCTGTAGAAGGATAAAGCGGCTACAGATAATGAGATGAGATGAGAACTGGTGTATAATCAAAAAGAGAGAAAGTCATGCAGGTGTCCAGAATATCAGCACGGCTGTGATCCCCTACAGCCGAGCTCATATTCTGTATAACTGAATTATTGCTTAATTACATTCAGGGAAGTTTCCTTTAAAGGAAATGTGATATTCAAAAATATGCATTTTTAAAAATATTACACATATACGCTTGCAATCTCATACTGTGAGTGAATGTAATACTCTAACTAAATATAAGTATTATGAAAATATAATGTATCATATATAAATGTTTTTTTTTAATTACACACGTTTATGAAGGGTGCCAATACTTCTGGAGTACCTCATATCTCTGCTTTTCTTCTAAACTACCACAACGCACAAATACATAATACAATAAATACATATATTCATAACAAAAATAAATCACAGCAAGTATGAAATAATGACTTTTAAGCACCATGTTAAATACAGAAACAGTTGTTTGCTTGCGCATGCGCACACACCCGTTTATATATATACATATATCCCTGTAATATCTATTCACAATACATTACTCACTGTATTTTACTTATATTCTGATTAATAACAATAATGCTTTAAATGACATACGTTCATTCTGAAAGTGCACATTTCGCGCTAATCCTATCAGCGCTCCTGCCCTCTGTGTGCGCGCTGCCATGTTTAAATCACGTGACGTATCGAATACGGAGGCTGCAAAAGGACAAACGGAGGTTAAAAAAAAAGCGTTGTGGGTTTTTTTAACACTGATTTTTACGATTTTATGACTTTAAATAATCCAAAATTACATGAAGGGATATTTTGTGAATTAAAATAAACATGTATTTACCCTGGATATATGAATATATCGTATATTTTATGTTTTGTTTTGTTTATTTGGCCATAAACGTACAATAAAAACGGTACAGATGTGGCAGGGATGACACAAAAAAGCATAAAAACTTGTTTCCATTGTGGTCCCTTATCACAAACAAATAATAGCTAGACACAATTAAAAAATAACAAAATAAAAATAATTTGACAATACTGTATAACTGAATATCATGGGGAAGCATAGCAAAAATGTGAAAACTAATACCATAACAAATAATCCTGAACAATATTGATAATGTTAATAATAATTTAAAAAAACAAGAAAAGCAAGAGAAAAGAACATAATAATAATAAATAAAGAATGAAATTAAAGAATATAGAAGAGCAATTCCAGCGTTATGGACGTGCCACTTGAACTCAAAATGGCAACAAATGACCCAGTGCATGTTTTATTGTCTCCCAGTATTTAAACAAGTGTTGCATATTTTAAGGCTGTACCATACTGGAGAAGTGATAGAACAAGAACAATTCCCATAGTACATCTAGGGCATGCCAGAAAATGCCAATAAAAGATGCGTTATGGATGTGACAGAAAAAGTATCACTTTTCTTGGGTGACTGTACATTTTTATCAAACTCTGTGAAATTGTAAACCTAATGTCGAAATGGAGATATCCATTTGATAGAGGGGTCCAAGGTGAATATTAAAAAATCTTTGTTTAAAATATTTTGTATTTCATGCAGAGTTTCGGAAGGAAAAGTCAGCGTTATGGATGTGACGAAATTCCGTTATGGATGTGACGCGTCTGAAATAGACATGGCATATGTTTAGAAAATCAGCAATTTAACCACCATAACCCTTTGAAAAACTCTCTAAATATCAGCTAAAACTATCAAAGTTCTTAAATAATATTTAGGATGGCTATTGTTTTGCTGTTTTGTGGATTTTAGCATACATTTCTGTGGCTTGTGGCAATAATATAGAATTGTACATGACCAAAGTTGATTTTAGCTTGGGTTTTACATTATAAGAAAGAAAGACTGACAGTGACATATTAGGTTGGTTACAAATTGGTTCAGCTTGTTCACATCTGTAAAATACAGGCCTAGGTGAGATCTCTGGGAGTGGTTTTGATGTATTACATGTTGCTTTATTTTTGCATGGTGA
The DNA here is from genome assembly GCF_027579695.1 of Neoarius graeffei. Lineage (NCBI taxonomy): Eukaryota > Metazoa > Chordata > Actinopteri > Siluriformes > Ariidae > Neoarius > Neoarius graeffei. Next base: position 11,463,663 of record NC_083570.1, read on the forward strand.
GGTTGACATTTACATGGAATTGCCCAGAAACTAAAAATGGGCGGCACGGTGGTGTCGCCTCACAGCAAGAAGGTCCTGGGTTCGAGCCCCGTGGCCGGCGAGGGCCTTTCTGTGTGGAGTTTGCATGTTCTCCCCGTGTCCGCGTGGGTTTCCTCCGGGTGCTCCGGTTTCCCCCACAGTCCAAAGACATGCAGGTTAGGTTAACTGGTGACTCTAAATTGACCGTAGGTGTGAATGTGAGTGTGAATGGTTGTCTGTGTCTATGTGTCAGCCCTGTGATGACCTGGCGACTTGTCCAGGGTGTACCCCGCCTTTCACCCGTAATCAGTTGGGATAGGCTCCAGCTCGCCTGCGACCCTGTAGAACAGGATAAAGCGGCTAGAGATAATGAGATGAGATGAGAAACTAAAAATACACATAATCTGCTGCTTCCTCATCAAATAGAATGTTGAAAAAGTGCTGTTTTACCTTCTTCTTGAACAGGGGAAAATTTTCTACTGATTTTATTTCTGAAGGTAGTTCATTCCAAATTTTGGTTGCAGTGTACAGAAAAGAAGTTTTTCCAAAAGGACCACACCGGGGGAGCTGAAGAGAAGAGTGACTGGATCTTGTACTGTAGTTATGGGTAACATTTTGAATTGCAGAAGACAAGTATTGAGGCGCTGAGGAATTTTGAATTTTGAACATCATATGGGCTTTGAGTTGTTTGGATCTAAAATCAACTGGCAACATACCGACCCGTCTAAATTCATCAGCTCCTATGTGTATTCTGAACGGTGCATTCAAAATAAACCTGATGATTTTATTCTGTGCACACTGGAGCTGTGACTTGCTCCTTTTAGTTGTGCCGGAATACCATGCTGTGCTGGCGTAGTCGTAGTGACTTTGTAGTAGGCCTGAAGTAAGAAGTTTCTTAGTGTCTGGACTCAGGTTGCCAGCCTGTCTATACAGAAACTTTAGTTTGGCATTAGATCTGCTGACTATTTTGTTCACAATGCCATCTCCATTTAGGGATTGGTCTAAAGTTAGACCTAAGTACTTCACTTCAGAAGCACTGGATAAAATATTGCCAGCACATTGCACCTGAATGGTTTTAAAATTGCATAGCCTCTTTTTTGAAGCAAAGAGGATGGACACTGTCTTACCCAAATGTAGGGATAATCTATTGTCGGTCAGCCATTCCCTGATCGAATTCATTTCCCTACTTAATCTATGCTCTGGGCGGCACGGTGGTGTAGTGGTTAGCGCTGTCGCCTCACAGCAAGAAGGTCCTGGGTTCGAGCCCCGGGGCCGGCGAGGGCCTTTCTGTGTGGAGTTTGCATGTTCTCCCCGTGTCCGCGTGGGTTTCCTCCGGGTGCTCCGGTTTCCCCCACAGTCCAAAGACATGCAGGTTAGGTTAACTGGTGACTCTAAATTGACCGTAGGTGTGAATGTGAGTGTGAATGGTTGTCTGTGTCTATGTGTCAGCCCTGTGATGACCTGGCGACTTGTCCAGGGTGTACCCCGCCTTTCGCCCGTAGTCAGCTGGGATAGGCTCCAGCTTGCCTGCGACCCTGTAGAAGGATAAAGCGGCTAGAGATAATGAGATGAGATGAGATGAGAATCTATGCTCTATTACCTCTGTACTCTTATCAGCCACAATAAGGGCAGAGTCGTCAGCGTATAATAGCAATTTGCATGTAACAGCAGAGGTAATATCATTAGCATAGATGAGAAACAGCAGTGGTCCTAAAATTGACCGTTTTGTCCTAAAATTGACAGTTTTGTCAATTTTAAAATCTATCCACGTTAGAGCTTTTGAATTAGGAAAACACTAAGCATGCAATAATGCAGATTGTCCACAAGGCGTCGCCCGAGTCTAATATTTACACGGTTATTATACAGTTTTGCTAGTAAGACTACAATTCGCTGCTCACAATAAACTATACCATGTTACTGTTTAATTTTTATACATTAAATATATTTATACGGAAATGTCTTTCGTGACTCTGGTGCTAGTTTGATAATTGAAACTTATTTGTTTGTCTATCACACACATCCTTTTCCAGGCCCCTTAGGGTCCGTCATCCACCCGTACCCCTTTTCCACCAAATCAGTTCCAGGGCTGGTTCGGGGCCAGTGCTGGTGCTGGTTCACAACTCATTCAACTTGCGAGCCAGCTGAGATCCAGTTTGCTTTTCCATAGCTCACGGTGCTAAGGGAAGCCACGTCATTACGTCGCTGTATACATCAGTTACGTCGCTACGTTTGCATAAACCTTGGCGCGAATATCGAAGCAAAAACGACGCGGAAGAAGCAGCAGCAGCAACAACAACAATAATAATAATGGATGACTTCGTGTTTGTACAGCTGCTGCTTCTCGCCGCTTAAAAATGGCGATCTTTCGCGGTCTTGTTATTGTTGTTGGTCTTAACAACTCCGTCCCCCCGCTGACGTAAGCGGTTCTTTCCTCTGGTGCAGCAGAGAGTTGGTGCTAGCCTGGAACCGGTTTTTCTGGCCCCAGAGCCAGTTCTTTGTCAGTGGAAACAGAAAACCCGGTTCCAAACTAAGCACTGGCCCCGAACCAGCCCTGGAACTGCTTTGGTGGAAAAGGGGCACCAGAGGCCCTGGATTGTCATTTTCACGATTACCCCTGAGTTGTAATCCCTCTGATGAAGCCCTAGTGCACTGGAGCAGGAGCAGGTTTTTCTGAGTTTTTTTCGTCTCAGCCCTAATATCGTAGGCTCCATCACTGTGCATGACAACATTAGCTCTTTCTGTCTTTCTGTACAGTGCGACAAAGAAAATGACCAACTTCTGCTTACATCACCAATCAGCGTGAAACATTCTTTCAGTGTTGTATTAGCTTGAGCTAATGAAGAGAACCTTTTCTCTACATTAGCATGTTTTATCACCATTTGTATCTGTTTTACATCATCCTACCGTATACCGTTCTCCTATTGGTGGATTTTAGATCAGTGTGGTAACAGAGCTCACACTCTGAGATCTGAATACAAGGATTTTGCACACTGTGAGAACTTTGTACTGTCGATCTTTGGTTGCGTTATTGGCTCTAAAATCGGCTGCTGGAGAGCACCGTATTATGCGTTCCGAGATCTCACAGCCGATTAATTATTTTGCATAGTGCATTTTTTTTGTCTGTGACAATAAATTCAGGCTTAGAAAAGTGTAAAGTCAAATAGCTTTCCTTAAGCACTGTAGGTGTAAGTTTTGAAATGCGTACTCCTCACTGCAGAACCAAAAGTCCAGGGATGGAGCTGGACCTGATCCAAATCCTGCTATAAAGCAAACCATAACCCCAACCCTTAACCTTAATTCTAATCGCTAACCTCTAATCGTCCTAACCGACAAGGTGCTCTAGTACAACCCCGATTCCAAAAAAGTTGGGACAATGTACAAATTGTAAATAAAAACGGAATGCGATGATGTGGAAGTTTCAAAATTCCATATTTTATTCAGAATAGAACATAGATGACATATCAAATGTTTAAACTGAGAAAATGTATCATTTAAAGAGAAAAATTAGGTGATTTTAAATTTCATGACAACAACACATCTCAAAAAAGTTGGGACAAGGCCATGTTTACCACTGTGAGACATCCCCTTTTCTCTTTACAACAGTCTGTAAACGTCTGGGGACTGAGGAGACAAGTTGCTCAAGTTTAGGGATAGGAATGTTAACCCATTCTTGTCTAATGTAGGATTCTAGTTGCTCAACTGTCTTAGGTCTTTTTTGTCGTATCTTCCGTTTTATGATGCACCAAATGTTTTCTATGGGTGAAAGATCTGGACTTCAGATGGGTGAAAGATCTGGATTTCAGGCTGGCCAGTTCAGTACCCGGACCCTTCTTCTACGCAGCCATGATGCTGTAATTGATGCAGTATGTGGTTTGGCATTGTCATGTTGGAAAATGCAAGGTCTTCACTGAAAGAGACGTCGTCTGGACGGGAGCATATGTTGTTCTAGAACCTGGATATACCTTTCAGCATTGATGGTATCTTTCCAGATGTGTAAGCTGCCCATGCCACACGCACTAATGCAACCCCATACCATCAGAGATGCAGGCTTCTGAACTGAGCGCTGAGAACAACTTGGGTCGTCCTTCTCCTCTTTAGTCCGAATGACACGGCGTCCCTGATTTCCATAAAGAACTTCAAATTTTGATTCGTCTGACCACAGAACAGTTTTCCACTTTGCCACAGTCCATTTTAAATGAGCCTTGGCCCAGAGAAGACGTCTGCGCTTCTGGATCGTGTTTAGATACGGCTTCTTCTTTGAACTATAGAGTTTTAGCTGGCAACGGCGGATGGCACGGTGAATTGTGTTCACAGATAATGTTCTCTGGAAATATTCCTGAGCCCATTTTGTGATTTCCAATACAGAAGCATGCCTGTATGTGATGCAGTGCCGTCTAAGGGCCCGAAGATCACAGGCACCCAGTATGGTTTTCCGGCCTTGACCCTTATGCACAGAGATTCTTCCAGATTCTCTGAATCTTTTGATGATATTATGCACTGTAGATGATGATATGTTCAAACTCTTTGCAATTTTACACTGTCGAACTCCTTTCTGATATTGCTCCACTATTTGTTGGTGCAGAATTAGGGGGATTGGTGATCCTCTTCCCATCTTTACTTCTGAGAGCCACTGCCACTCCAAGATGCTCTTTTTATATCCAGTCATGTTAATGACCTATTGCCAATTGACCTAATGAGTTGCAGTTTGGTCCTCCAGCTGTTCCTTTTTTGTACCTTTAACTTTTCCAGCCTCTTATTGCCCCTGTCCCAACTTTTTTGAGATGTGTTGCTGTCATGAAATTTCAAATGAGCCAATATTTGGCATGAAATTTCAAAATGCCTCACTTTCAACATTTGATATGTTGTCTATGTTCTATTGTGAATACAATATCAGTTTTTGAGATTTGTAAATTATTGCATTCCGTTTTTATTTACAATTTGTACTTTGTCCCAACTTTTTTGGAATCGGGGTTGTACACAGAACACACTTCGACAGCCTGAAACACACAATTTTATTAAATAAATAAATAAAAAGATAGATAATCTCACCACAAGTCACGATAGGCTCTCTGAAATGTTGCTAAAAGTCACTAGATTGCATGACAAAGATGATGTCACACAGTTCTGATGTTGGTATCCATAGTTGCACAGTTACATAGGACAGTGGCCTGAAATTATTAGTTAGTATATGCACGTTTTCCTTTAAAAACACTTTTCTGTTGATGCATACCGAGTTTTCATGAGATTTATAACAGCCATGCATGATGGTAGCAGACATAGCATCGGTTTTGTGTCTGCCTGCTGATTGATGGTGCTGTAAAAAAGAAAAAAAATCTGCTTCCATTTAGCAGACACTCTTATCCAGAGTGACATATAACATACCCAGAGTATCCTGGGGAGCAGTTAGGGGTTCGGTGCCTTGCTCAAGGGCACTTCAGCCATTCCTGCTGGTCCAGGGAATCGAACCAGCAACCTTTTGGTCTCAAAGCTGCTTCTCTAAATGTTAGACCATGGCTTCTATCAGTAATTAGAGCAGCTGATTCTACATCAGTCAATTATTCGTACTTTTATGAACATGACCAATGCTGGAGCACTAGGGAAAGCAGATGTGGCATTCACAAACTGGTGAAAGGTGATTTTTGCATGACAATGGAGGTTGCCATTGGCCCAAGCCCAGAACATGGGATCGTTCAAACTATGCTCCAATTAATATGACATGTCAAGGTCCACAGGTGGCACGGTGGTGTAGTGGTTAGCACCGTTGCCTCACAGCAAGAAGGTCCGGGTTCGAGCCCCGTGGCCGGCGAGGGCCTTTCTGTGCGGAGTTTGCATGTTCTCCCCATGTCTGTGTGAGTTTCCTCCGGTTTCCCCCACAGTCCAAAGACATGCAGGTAAGGTTATTCGGTGGCTCTAAATTGACCGTAGGTGTGAATGTGAGTGTGAATGGTTGTCTGTGTCTACGTGTCAGCGCTGCGATGACCTGGCGACTTGTCCAGGGTGTACCCCGCCTTTCGCCCGTAGTCAGCTGGGATAGGCTCCAGCTTGCCTGCGACCCTGTAGAACCAGATAAGCAGCTACAGATATGGATGGATGTCAAGGTCCACATGGCAGCGACCCTACACACATAAGTGGGACAAGCTAGAAGAAAAAGAAGAAGAAGAAGAATGGAGGTTTCACTAGGGAAAGTCAAAAAAACAATCACAAAATCTAACCTTTCTTTCCACCCCCTGCATTTATGGTTAGGGTTGCCACCCATCCCGTAAAATACGGAATCGTCCTTTATTTGGCAATTAAATCTTGTGTCCCGTATTGAACTGATACGGGACGCGATTTGTTCTGTATTTTCATAAATGTCCAATACACATGTCTGTCTCACACATATCAACACTAAATCTAACAATAATGAACAAAATAAAACAGGAAATACTCCGTTGCGGGCTCTACCCAGGACACAAACCCCTACACTCTGCGTCACGCTCTGTGCGTCTGTCACTGCGTGTGGCGCTGTCACGGTTGCCTAGAGACAGACAACACACACCGGCGCTGCTCAAAAAACCCGGGCCTTTTAAAAATGTCTGCTGCACCCGGGACTCCACCACGTCCTCAAAAGTGTAAACGCTTACAAAAATACAGACGTGAGTGGGAAGAGGCACATCCTTGGCTGGACAGCGTGAGTGGAGACGACTACAGAGCAAACTGTAAAGTCTGTCGGCGAGTGTTTTCAATGGCGTACGGTGGGCTGTCTGACATTAATAATAAGCAGACATTCATGTTTATTGTGTTTTTGTTCTCTTTTTTCCTCTCTAAGTAAAAATGTCCCCAAGGTTCACAAAGAGAGTCCCTACACCAAGAACAGTTATGCACTTACATTTACAGTGATATTAAGTTCTCAATATATTTAGATTATATTTTACAACCCCGATTCCAAAAAAGTTGGGACAAAGTACAAATTGTAAATAAAAACGGAATGCAATAATTTACAAATCTCAAAAACTGATATTGTATTCACAATAGAACATCGACAACATATCAAATGTCAAAAGTGAGACATTTTGAAATTTCATGCCAAATACTGGCTCATTTGAAATTTCATGACAGCAACACATCTCAAAAAAGTTGTGACAGGGGCAATAAGAGGCTGGAAAAGTTAAAGGTACAAAAAAGGAACAGCTGGAGGACCAAATTGCAACTCATTAGGTCAATTGGTAATAGGTCATTAACATGGCTGGGTATAAAAAGAGCATCTTGGAGTGGCAGCGGCTCTCAGAAGTAAAGATGGGAAGAGGATCACCAATCCCCCTAATTCTGCGCCGACAAATAGTGGAGCAATATCAGAAAGGAGTTCGACAGTGTAAAATTGCAAAGAGTTTGAACATATCATCATTTACAGTGCATAATATCATCAAAAGATTCAGAGAATCTGGAAGAATCTCTGTGCGTAAGGGTCAAGGCCGGAAAACCATACTGGGTGCCCGTGATCTTCGGGCCCTTAGACGGCCCTGCATCACATACAGGCATGCTTCTGTATTGGAAATAACAAAATGGGCTCAGGAATATTTCCAGAGAACATTATCTGTGAACACAATTCACCGTGCCATCCGCCGTTGCCAGCTAAAACTCTATAATTCAAAGAAGAAGCCGTATCTAAACACGATCCAGAAGCGCAGACGTCTTCTCTGGGCCAAGGCTCATTTAAAATGGACTGTGGCAAAGTGGAAAACTGTTCTGTGGTCAGACGAATCAAAATTTGAAGTTCTTTATGGAAATCAGGGACGCCGTGTCATTCGGACTAAAGAGGAGAAGGACGACCCAAGTTGTTATCAGCGCTCAGTTCAGAAGCCTGCATCTCTGATGGTATGGGGTTGCATTAGTGCGTGTGGCATGGGCAGCTTACACATCTGGAAAGACACCATCAATGCTGAAAGGTATATCCAGGTTCTAGAGCAACATATGCTCCCATCCAGACGACGTCTCTTTCAGGGAAGACCTTGCATTTTCCAACATGACAATGCCAAACCACATACTGCATCAATTACAGCATCATGGCTGCGTAGAAGAAGGGTCCGGGTACTGAACTGGCCAGCCTGCAGTCCAGATCTTTCACCCATAGAAAACATTTGGCGCATCATAAAACGGAAGATACGACAAAAAAGACCTAAGACAGTTGAGCAACTAGAATCCTGCATTAGACAAGAATGGGTTAACATTCCTATCCCTAAACTTGAGCAACTTGTCTCCTCAGTCCCCAGACGTTTACAGACTGTTGTAAAGAGAAAAGGGGATGTCTCACAGTGGGAAACATGGCCTTGTCCCAACTTTGAGATGTGTTGTTGTCATGAAATTTAAAATCACCTAATTTTTCTCTTTAAATGATACATTTTCTCAGTTTAAACATTTGATATGTTGTCTATGTTCTATTCTGAATAAAATATGGAATTTTAAAACTTCCACATCATTGCATTCCATTTTTATTTACAATTTGTACTTTGTCCCAACTTTTTTGGAATCAGGGTTGTAAAAGTTCATTGTTGCCAGTGCTTAATTTGTGAAGTGGGAGGTCCCAGGCCGGAACGAAGGAGGTGGGTGGGTCCGGCGACTCAAAAAAAAAAAAAAAGGCGTGGGGCGGTTTACTATAACTTTACGCACACACGCCTATTGCATGACATTTATTGCAACAGCACCAGTTATCAAATCCTGGACAACGCTCAGAATGTTCTCCAAACAGGCACTCAAGTTCACTCTCGCTCTCCACACATACGTTAAGGCAGGGGTCGGGAACCTTTTTGGCTGAGAGAGCCATGAAAGCTACATATTTTCAAATACATTTTTGTGAGAGCCATATATATAAAAAGTGACGCTGAATACAACTAAAATGCATTTTTACGTATGACCAACAATTTGAGTGTAATATATTCTTTTTCATAATGAAGAGGCTCGACATGCCGTCTTCCTCCTGTCCCCCGCTGAATATTTTGATGCAAACGTAGCTTGGCGTGTTTCGAAGTGCCGCTTTATTTCATTGTTTCATCGATGCAATCTTGTCATTGTATAGGCCTATTGGACACAAAGCAGGACCCTCTCACCCCACAAAGGCGAATTCCTCTGTCCATTCCTGTTGAAATGTATGGTAGCCTACCAGTCACCTTTTTTCCCTTTTCGCCATGTTCTTTGTCAAAACTTTTGACTTTTTCCCGCGGACTGGTACACTTGCAGCAGGTGTTGGTGCAGTGTCACTGTGTCCAACGTTGTCCATTTTAGGTCGTTTAGGATCCGGCTGTCCTGGGACTTTGAAAAATTTTAGTAAGCTTTCTTGTTTTTTTGCCATTTTTTCCACAGCGCAAGCTAACGGCTACAAAAAAAAACGGTGTTCTATTGAGCGGAAGTATACACCACATGTCCCCCTTCCCCTTTCGCGTAGATTTTGTGGATGTCATAGGAGAGAAATCAACAACAGATATCAAAATCAAAACCGAACACTAAACAAATTTTTATTTACTTACTTATTTATTTAATTTATTGTTTGATTTTTTTTCCCTTTGTGATGGTCACGGAGGTGATCTGATCCATGTAAATAGCTGCCGGAACACCGAATTAAATGAAAATAGCTGCCGGATCCGACGACGGAGGTTCCGGATCTTGTTCCCTCATGTTCCGGTTCAAATTAAGCCCTGATTGTTGCCCACTTGTACATTATACATTTTTACAGCATTGGCAATAAAGCATTTCAAGCTTTAAGTATGAGTAATTGCTTTCTTGATCACCCCTTTACTAAAAACACCTACAAAATAAAACATACCACTGCTGCGGGCACCCCACCCCATGGGAGTCGTGCCCGTGGTGGTCATGGCCCCAAGGAGCCGTGGTGGGCATCCCTTATTTTCATTTCTGAGGCCCACTTTACATGGGGACGGTCTGAAAAAAAACGCAAAAGTCCGTTTTCGTTGTCACTTTTTTCCGCGTCTACACGACCGTTTTCAAGGAGGAAATCTGCGTCTATACGGTGACGCATAAATGTGTGGAATTCAATTGGATGTGCATGCCAGGCGGCTAGGTGGTGCTGTGAAAGACCTCCGCTATGTCTGCACGCATGCGCAACGTCTTTCGTCTTGTCTGATCTGCACATCTGCGCCGCGAAAACTTTGACTACTCTGGCTATGGTAAGAAAGTAAGTAAAAAAGTAAAAGCATACTATACCCGCCTCTGTTCATTAACGGTATATGTGCAGATTCGGTATAGATGTTCGAAGGACTCCTGGACGTTTATTAAAGCTGCCAGAGCAGCTTGAAGGTCCGCTGGATCGATGTAATCAGACATGCTCTTACTGTTTTACTTACTTTCTTACTTCCCGGGCTGGCATGGACAGTATATGACATATGTATGACGTAAACACGTACCCGACGTGAGCAGATCCGAGCAGAGTTTTGCGTATTGGGTAGTTTAGACGGATATGCAACGGGGGCTGTTTTTAACTTATACACTCTGGAAGGTGTTTTCAATTTTTTCCGTTTTTCAGCCTCGGAAACGCCGTCCCCGTCATACCTGTCAACTTTGAGGTTTGAAAAAAAGGGATATTTCCCAGATTTTTAACTCAAAATAAGGGAAAATTTCGGAAAGTCATACCCTTCACCAAAAGTGGGTGTGTAGTTGAATGGGGGGCAATTTTCTATCTAGTATTTGTGATTTCCTGTACTCTGGTGCATGTTGGTGATAGCCAAGACCCAAACTCAATATGCTTATGGTTTATGGAGTGCATTTGTGAATAAACTATACATTTATTTTTATTTGCTTTCAGTGGTACCAGTTATTTCCCAAATTAAGGGCTAAAATACGTATCTTATGTTAAAATAAGAAAGGTCATTATATAACCAGTCAATAAATTCAATTCCATTGCAATTTATTATGGTTTTACCATAATCATGGCCTCGGAACACTAGATAGATAGATAGATAGATAGATAGATAGATAGATAGATAGATAGATAGATAGATAGATAGATAGATAGATAAGATATTAAACCAAGAGTGATTTAAAATGGGTAAGTTTCAGATAGAAAATAAAATAGACAATGAGTGGATAAAACAGTTAATACACCAATTAGTTTACACTAGGCTATTTATGAGGTCTTAGCCAGGACATACTTAATGTAAACATGTGTAGCTTACCTTTGATTATTTGGGAGGCTTTCGTTTCCCCATGGAAAATTTCTTTGCGATGGAAGAGTCTGGGAACATTCCAGCCACGCACTTGTTGAAATCATCAAAGAAAGAGAGGCTAATGTTTTTCTTAGCTATTAGCATCGCCATCTTCACCTCAGACCTAATCAGTGCTGCCAGATACTGCTGACGTTTTCCAGCCCAAAATATGTTCAAAACCCGCCAAAATGCACTTGAAACCGCCCAATCTGGCAACACTGGACCTAATCACTTGTTCAGCCTCGCCTCCGGACGTAGTTCTGTAATTATTGATGCCTGAGAGGGCGGGGACGTGAATTCATGGCCCGACTTCCTGCTGTAAACTCCTGTCAGAGGAGCGTCATGAATTCTGGACCTACCGACTTTTTATATTGTGAAAATACGGGACTTTTATATAATGTCAAAATATTTTCGGGAAAATAAAAAAACGGGAAGACAGCGGGAAATAAGTCAAAATAAGGGATTTCCCGGGAAAAACGGGAGGGTTGACGGGTATGGTCCCCGTGTAGACGAAAGGCACTTCCGATAAAATATTTAGTCGTTTTTACCCGACAGCGTCCTCGTGTAAACGGGCCCTGAATGGTGGCAACCAGTGGTGTAGTGGAGATTTTTAAAGTGGGGGTACGCGATTCGTGACGTCATCGATTTGATATCATGTCAGAAGCGGTAGCCTTTGTTTGGTCGCCTATGTTTGGTATGAATGATTTGTATAAATGTTACGTTCTTTTAACAACACAAGAGGGCACACTTTTTTCAGACATTTTTATGTGTGCAATTTTCATTCGTGTTTGTCAGTACAGCCCAACTGTTCTGGCGAAAAGCCGCGGTTTATTTTGTCTCCAATAAATATGCCGAAATGGCTAAAGAGGAACAAATTCGCCTTCTCCTTCCGAATGCATCGTCGTAGACAGCACCACTCTGCTGCTGGAACTCAACATAAACCTTGCATAGGTTTAACATGGACTATCAGGCGTGAAGCCAAAATATTGGAAATTATGATACACAAACACCTTTGTTCATGTTCGATTCATGTTCATTCGAGCCGAGCTGCATTCGGAATTCGATATTTTTACTAGCCTACTTACTGCCGTGGCAACAGCTACAGCATGTGTCCAGAAGTTCAAAAAAAGTCACGTCACTCACTCACATCGCATACAAACCAGCAATGGGCTGAAATTTATTATAAAAGGCACCAATCGAATAAATCAAGCATTTAGTCTGGCGCGATTGAGGCACCTGCGTATACAAAATACATGACATGCAGCCATTGGGTTAAGCCTTACCATGCACTCCTTCTTAAAGACTTGAGTATTTCTTTAAATTTATTGTCATTTCACATTTTTGGATGTACAATAAAACACTAAACAGGAAGGCCACAAAGATTATGAATTTCAAATCATATATATAATACAGTATGTAGTGAAATTATCCGCGTAAGGATGACCAGGCAGGCGATTATATCAGTTCTGTTGCCCTCCCGGTGCTGCTACCATGAACGCCCGGAAATCACACACACGCGCACACAGAGAGAGAGACCCTACTGTTATTATTAGGCTGTTCAAAATCATAGGCCTATACTGAGCAAAAATCGCATTAGAACTTCAAAGATCATAAAGAATTAAACCGACAGATGGCGGAGTCAACCGTTTACATAATTCTAATATCTCGGCTGCGTTTAGAATGCATTCTACTTTGCGTCGCTACGTTTTATGTAACGTTCGATTGGGGGGGGCATTGATGATGAGCACAAAGGCACGTGTCACTTACTGTAGAGCGTATAAACTCAGGCCATTGAATGACAGTTTTTTTTTTTTTTGAATCTCACCTCGGGAGAAGTGGGTGGACGGCGTACCCCCGCGTACCACGCCCACTACACCCCTGGTGGCAACCCTATGGAGCACTTGCATGTGACGTCACAGCCGATCCAGATTGTGACAGACACCATCGTGTCGGTCAAACGCCATATTCCACCTTCTACTTCTACTTCTGGTTCTACTTCTGCTTTTACTTCTACCTTTTCTTCTGGAAAACCCTACTATATACAATTCTACTACAATGGCTGCGGCTACAAGCTCTCCCTACCTGTGCACGGTTTTTATGTTTTTTTGTGTGTATTTTTGCGTGTTGTTCGTCTGTACCGGACTTCAATATCCACTACAACCGTATGGACTTACTGGACATTGGTTTCCAGCAGAAAATGACGGTTTGTAGCGATTTCCATCGCATGCACAACATTTCGGACGAGAAAAAAAAATAAAAAACATTCCGGGCGAGACCAGCGGGGTCTCCGTGGATTGTTATCGGAAGCAAGGCGAAGGAGGCGGCGCCGGGAGCAGAAGCAAAAGCGAGGCTGCAGGCAGAGCCGGCCTGTTGACTAAGCTCAGAAAACAGCTACTCAAATCTCCACTGCCAAGCCTCTACCTCTCCAACGCCAGATCCATGTAAACAAGACGGACGATTTGGAATTACCTTATTCTATTCTATAATCAGCTGGTCAGTGCTATACTCAATACTTAAGTGACTTACCCGTCCAATGAGGATTGTTATTTTCTTGTTTACAAGATGCCACATCTGAGTCGCTGACAAATCCTGAATTTCTGTAAAGATAACTGTCCAGAGATTTATAAGCACGCAGTGCTTCACCACTGAACAGCGAGGGAAAGTTGATGAGGTAATCATACACGTCCCAGTATTCCACCTCTGGCAGTTCAAAATCCGGTCGTGAAAACTCCGTCCGGTAAGCCATAAGGGTCACAAATCTGTAGATCGTTTATTTTAGACATATATCTAGTTATCTGTTCATTAGAAAAATGAGCCATGTAGTCCGTCGGTTGAAATTGATCCATTCTGTACACGAGTGCAGCAGTATTCAGCGGTGTTTTTGACCGACACGATGGCGGTTGTGTACTTTCCAGTCACGTGACTGCAAGATCTCTATTGGTGCGTTCATGTGCTATGGGAATTATGGTAAATACCAAACGCCGACATGGAAAGCACACATGAACGCCCCCTCTTGTGGTATTTTCCACTGGGCAACTCGTAGAAAATTTTGATACACGAGTTGCCGAGATGAGATGAACTTTAACCTTTTCAACATGGCGGCGAGCAGTACAAGACTAGCTTATGAACCAAGAAAGAAGTGGTTTTCACCTACGGAAAGCTGACTCTCACCTTTTAAACGAGTCATGTTATGTATTAGGGCTGCACGATATCAGAAAAATATGCGATATTCGATAACATGACTGAATATCTCGATATCGATATGTATCACGATAATTAAATATATACTGTTTTTCTTACCTCTACTCGCTGTTCTGCCCTGTATCTAGCATTTAAAAAAAAAAACACCCAATGCATCGCTTCCATTCCAACATTATTTTTTATTGGAAAAACATGGCTACACCTGCAATGGTGTCCATCAATCATCTTTAAATCTCTTAATTTTTGTGAGCGCAGCAGAAAATGTCTTAAGTTGAAGTAAACAAAAAACTGAAAACTACATTACATTAGCATAAAGCATTCAAAATGGCAATTTCAGCGGCTCCCGGGAGATGAAGGTGAGCGACACAGATTCACCATAAACTCAAACACAATCTATTAATAACACATGCGGGTGAGAGAGCAGTGGTGTGTGTGTGTGTGAGAGAGAGTGAGAGAGAGCGCGGTTTTATGTTTTTATGCTGCTGTACATCAGTGTTTGTCCCAGTGAGCCGCCCCACCACTGTTTTACAGGTACATGTCTTGCAAAGTACCCGAGTTTGCAGTACGTCATCCCTCCTGAATCCAAAGTACTTCCAAATAGCAGACGTGCATTTTTTTTTGGAAACCAGTTCCTCCTCACACAAGTTTGTCTCACCACACTTGCTACCGCTCGCACCTTCCGCCATCACCACGAGGCTGTTACTTGTTTTGCAATAGGGGGCGGAGTTATCCCGCGGCACTTGTTGACATTCAAATGTGATTGGACGGCACAGAAAAATGTGCCTTTTATCGAAATTTAAGTAATTTTTGCGGTATGTGTATCGCAAACTATGATATCGTGATATCGATACTTTTTCGATATATTGTGCAGCCCTATTATGTATATTATATTATTATAATATGTATATTATAGCCTAATACAAAATATTCTGTGGCTGTCCAAAGAATGCCAACAATGATCTAGATACTGGCTACTCTCAGGCTACGTTCACACTGCAGGCTGAAGTGACTCAAATCCGATCTTTTCGCCCATATGTGACCTGTATCCGATCTTTTATTGACAATATGAACGACACAGATCCGATTTTTTCAAATCCGACCCAGGCCGTTTGGATGTGTGGTCCTAATTCCGATTCCTATCCGCTCTTTTCATATGCGACTTCAGTCTGAACCGCCAGGTCGCATTCATCCGACTTACACGTCATCAACAAGCCGCAAACGTCACTATTCTGCGCTGAAGTAGGCGGCGGGTCTCTCAAAAAAAGTTACAACAACATGGCGCATAATCACGGGCGCAGATAGAGGGTGGGATTCGTCCCACCCAGATTTAAATTCACTTCGTTCGGTCCCCCCCACTTTGCATAAGGCAAACCTCACGGAAAAATCAAAAGACTAATTACCATTCGGTTTATTGAGGTGCACAGCAGTGTATACATAGTTGCAACAACTCACATAAAACAAAACAAAGACTGATATTCGGTTGGTTGAGCTGCGCAGACTGCACAGGTTGCGAGCTCGAGCTTGGTTGCTATAGTAACCCACAACAAGTTTGACAGGCATATCGGGGTTGGGGTTGGTTTGCTGGCAGCTTTGTCCCCCCCCCAGTTTTTTGTCCCCCCCCCAGTTCAAAAAACGTATCTGCACCCCTGCGCATGACATCAATGCGAGGGACGCTTCGGGCTGTGAAGGTTCTGAATCTTCTCAATGGAAGGACGCAGAGGTTAGGGAGCTGATTTCCATTTGGGGGGATGCAGCTATTCAAGCTAGATTGGATGGGTCATACCGCAACCGGGCGGTTTTACTTCCGTAAACACTGGCCATCATAGACGTCGCCAGACCCATTTTAGGGTAGCTCCAGCCACCCTATCTTATGGCAAAGCCACCCTATATTTTTTGCCCTTTTTAAAATTATTTATATTTTTATTTTTTTTCCCAAAAAAAACAAAGGCAGTAAAGCACTGAACATGAGCCATCAAGAACGCAAGTTAATCCGAACAACAGTTTCTGCTTGCTTATTTATTGTTTAATGCAGTATTATTAATATCGTTATGATTCCTCCTCATTGGCTCTGTGTCAAGCATCACGTCGAGTGGTAGGCTAGTAGGACTTAAAAAACTACGCGGGCATTCTGCAGCAGGCGCGGTGCGGGCTTCCATTGAGTTGGGTTTGCAGAGAGTCAGAATTCTATGCTTTCATTTGCAGACACACACGGTGAGATTGTAATTTGATGTCAGCGGTTTGCATTTGCTTAACTTTACCTAGGCTATAAAGGCTTCATAACCTTGCAGTCATGGCTATCGAAAATGGCATAGTTATGGCCCTTTTCCACTACCCTTTTTCAGCTCACTTCAGCTCGCTTCAGCTCACTTCAGCCCGACACGGCTCGCGTTTCGACTACCAAAAACCAGCACGACTCAGCTCGTTTCAGCCCTGCTTAGCCCCTAAAACTCGCACGGTTTTGGAGTAGGGCTGAAGCGAGCCAAACCGAGCTGAGTGAGGCTAGGGGTGTGAGCAGACACTCCCCTGTGCACTGATTGGTGAGGAGGAGTGTCCTCACATGCCCACACGCCCCGCGAGCGCGCTGGGATCTGTAAACACCGCAAACCCGGAAGAATAATAATTACGAATTACGAGAATTTCTGAAGCCTTATGCGCCTCGCCTCATCTATACGCTCTTGCCAGTATCTGTTGGCGTTGTCGGTGACAACAAGCCACAGCACCAAGACCAGCAACACTAACGACTCCATGTCCTCCATGTTTATTGTTTACTATTCGGGTCGTGAGACTACCGCTTAAAAGATCACTGAATCAGTGACATACAGAGCATCGTGGACGAGTTCGCGGAGCGCAAGGCTCGCCGTATGCCCTTCAAATAATGCGCGCAGTAGGCTATTGATGTTTTATTATGAGCCATGTACAGTATGTCGCCGAATGTTTTTTTGTTTCTGAGTTACATGTTCGTTTGAAGGACTTAATGTACAAAATAACATAGTTGCACCCCGTAGTGTTGAAATTGGTAAACACAGTGCATTCAGTGAGGTTTGCACCGCCCTCCTTTTATTTCTGACTCTTCCTGTCACCGTTGCAACCTCTGAGCGCTCATTCGTATGCCCTTCAAATAATGTGCGCAGTATAGGCTATTGATGTTTTATTATGAGCCATGTACAGTATCCTAATGTTTTTTGTTTCTGAGTTACATGTTCGTTTGAAGGACTTGATGTACTAAATAACATAGTTGCACCCGGTAGTGTTGAAATTGGTAAACACCGCAGTTGCGGACATTTTGTAGCCTAAAATGATGTTATGATAAGCTTTAATAAAGGGCCCGGTCATTTGCCCCGCCCCCGGCCCGGCTCTGACTTGTTCCGCCACTGTCACTGATGTCACTGTTTGCGCTGCTTACCGACATCACGTGACGTCCACCCACTTTCGCTAACTCCACCCAATGTGTCCACCCACTTCCAGCCAGCACGGTTCAGTGCGGTTGTAGTCGAAATGCAACTCCAACAGCCCCGCTCAGCTCGACTCAGCTCGACTCAGCACGGCACGGCTCAGCCGCGTTTGTAGTGGAAAAGCGGCAATAGTCAGCTGAATGACAACAAAGTCATAGACCGTTTTGCCACTCTGAAAATTAGAAGGCACTCTTTGATGCTTCCACCCACAAAGTAGAAAGTTTGTCTTAAGTCGTTCAAGTGGGTTTACTGATCCATTTCGAATAGTGATGGGAACAGATTGTTATCTGTATAGTTATAAGTTGTACTATCTCCTGGATAGTTTTCATATACTGTGAATTTAATTTTACTTAATCTGTTAAATTGACATTTCCTTTGTTTCATAACACATCACTGCTATTTGCATTAAAACTTGTCAACAGACTAATGTGAAAAAGTCTCAAGGATATCCTTCTTTGTGATGATGCTATTGTCTATTGTCTACTGTCTATTTATGACAACTTGTATTTTAGGTTAAACTGTAGGTTATGAGCAAATCCATCAAAGACAAAGCCGTTTTTTTGTAATTTTCTCACATGTAGTAGACATACAAAGAAATTATAACTATGTTTCTCACTGTGCCAGGTGTAGACAAAGACATGCCAAAGTATACAGGACACACACACACACAAACAGGGTTATTGCAAAGCAGCAGAGGGCGTATTGCAAAGTCATGTAAAGTAAATGGTGCAAAAGGTATAGTGCAAGTAATGTGGTAGACATATGGGGGGGTTTGAGACCAAGTTTTCATTCCTGGCTTAATGGCAGCATAGTGGTGCAGATTTCTAGTTTCCTGGCAGGCTATGGGTGGGGTGGGTGGGGTGGGGGGGGTATGAAGATGTTGGTAAATCTGGTGGTTAGAGAACATAGTCTTCTGTAGAATATTTACATGATGATTTGTGAAGCACTTGCCCTCTTCAGTTTGCGCAGGAATGCATGACACCTACCATTGTTTTTTCACATTTTTGTAGTTTAGCTGGTGAAGTTGCTTCAGCAAGCAATTAAATGATGAAAGCAATTTTAAAATAGAATAGAAATGGTGGGAAGTGTGTCCCCAAGGTGTGATGCTCTTGAAATAATGAATTGATTGACAGCCTTAGTAGGTGCTCTGAAAAATGTTCGGCGCGCGCTG
Source organism: Neoarius graeffei (assembly GCF_027579695.1). Classification (NCBI taxonomy): domain Eukaryota; kingdom Metazoa; phylum Chordata; class Actinopteri; order Siluriformes; family Ariidae; genus Neoarius; species Neoarius graeffei. Next base: position 11,482,697 of record NC_083570.1, read on the forward strand.
CGCGCACACAATACCTTTTCTCCTCTGGGTGCTAAGCTACCCCTGTCTCTCAAACCTAGTGACGTCCCTGCTGGCCATGCTCACTGCGTGTGACGTCGTCGTATCCTGCAATGCGCATGCGGAACACTTTTAGGTCGCTTTTCGTTCATACTGCGGATCACATACAAGTCGCATATATTTGTTAATGTGAACGACCTCACAAAAAAATCGGATTTCACAAAAAAATCGGAATTGAGCATTAAGCCTTGCAGTGTGAACGTAGCGTCATATTCCTGCTGCAGCTGATGAACAAGGCAATCTAGAATTGTTTTAGCCAAATAACAGGCCTGATTCTGAATCTGGTCCACCAGCTTTAATTTGTCAACAACAACAAAAGCATGTGAACACAACACCACTTCCCAACTGGAAAATATCATCTTCCCATAGCCAGTGATGGGAATAACGGCGTTAGAAATAAACAGCGTTACTAACGGCGTTACTTTTTGTAGTAACGAGTAATCTAACTAATTACTTTTTACATCGTTATAACGCCGTTCCCGTTACTTACAATAAAATGCTCTGCGTTACTTTATTAAAGCTGTTCTCATCTGGCACGCTGCTCATTCAGCCTTTCTTTACTCTGCTTTAGTGTGGGGCGGGGAGACGCAAGACAACGGCACAGTAAGCCAATCAGAGTAGATTTGGACAACATACGTAGGTAGGCCACGCCTACTGCACTACTGCGCGCTCTTTCAATCGGAAGACACAGCGATGGCGAGCGGTCAGCCCAGCACTGCGCTTTCACACTGGAAATACAGCCAGGACTTTTCATTACTTGAAATAAAAGGCAAGAGTGTCTACGTGCAATGCACATTATGTCGAGGAACAAAGCGTTTGTCCTCGTCAGTGGCCAGTAATTAGTAACAATTTTAATAACTACAAAAATATATTAAATTTGATAGATGTCTTATCTCACATTGTCCCACAAAAATATTAATATAGTGTAGATAACGTTACTAACTGGTTCTGTTAAGTGTCCATTTCAGTCATTAAACACATTTAACATTTACTTTTATTATGATTACACTAATTGAATTTTTTTTTTTTTTGGGGGGGGACACAAAATGTAACGGAATAATTACTTTCCCTGGTAATTAGTTACTTTTATGCACGGGCGCAGATAGAGGGGGGGACGGGGGGGATTCGTCCCACCCAGATTTAAATTCACCTCGTTCGGTCCCCCCCACTTATAGGGAGGAAAAAAACGTCTATGCTGTCTTTCTTTGCATAAGGCAAACCTCACGGAAAAATCAAAAGACTAATTACCATTCGGTTTATTGAGGTGCACAGCAGTACATTTTTTTTTTGATTGATTGATTTCGCAATAGAAACATATACATAACATGTGAACATATAATATAAATATAAATATTGCGGAGGATAACTCAAAAAGTAAAAATACTTATTTCCATTGTGGTCCTCGAAATACATACATAGTTGCAACTGCGCAGACTGCACAGGTTGCGAGCTCGAGCTTGGTTGCTATGGTTACCGACAACAAGTTTGACAGGCATATCGGGGACAGCTCCTCCTAGTTCAGGACCCCAACACGGCATGATGAAGGGTGCCAAAAGGAAGAAAACAATTGCATCGTTTTTTCAAAAAACAACGACTGTAAGTAAACTGTGCCTTACTTTATCATATCACCTTGCAATTTTTTGATAGTCTGTTCAAAGTAATGTCGTAGTGAAAGTAAAATCGTACGGAGTAGAGAAGCCTTTCTGGTAGCCTCCTTCTTTCGGTGGCAGCCTGTAGATACAGTGCTCAGAAGGCAGTTTTAATGTTTAATCTGGCGTTCCCTGCCATAATTTCAGCGAGCATATTGTTTCATAAGGAAACTTTGCGAAGAGTTGTTGACTGACTGCCGCTCATGCAACACACAGGCATAGTTAGAAAGTCAGGATGCACTGGTTTACACTTTACACACACACACATAGCCCAGCCTCTCGCTATGTTTAACAGTTGGAACTTAGCGGTTTTAAAACTAGTTTTGCAGTTTTGCAATTTCTGTGTGTGATGATAATGTGTAAACTTTGGATTTCCATAGGCTATGTTAAAATGTTATCATTGTCCGGGCCTGCAGGTAGTTCCTGGTGATGGCAGTGAGGGAGGTGAAATAACATGTATACACACTACCGTTCAAAAGTTTGGGGTCACCCAGACAATTTTGTGTTTTCCATGAAAAGTCACACTTTTATTTCCCACCATAAGTTGTAAAATGAATAGAAAATATAGTCGAGACATTTTTCTGGCCATTTTGAGCATTTAATCGACCCCACAAATGTGATGCTCCAGAAACTCAATCTGCTCAAAGGAAGGTCAGTTTTATAGCTTCTCTAAAGAGCTCAACTGTTTTCAGCTGTGCTAACATGATTGTACAAGGGTTTGCTAATCATCCATTAGCCTTCTGAGGCAATGAGCAAACACATTGTACCATTAGAACACTGGAGTGAGAGTTGCTGGAAATGGGCCTCTATACACCTATGGAGATATTGCACCAAAAACCAGACGACATTTGCAGCTAGAATAGTCATTTACCACATTAGCAATGTATAGAGTGTATTTCTGATTAGTTTAAAGTGATCTTCATTGAAAAGAACAGTGCTTTTCTTTCAAAAATAAGGACATTTCAAAGTGACCCCAAACTTTTGAACGATAGTGTACACACACACACACACACACACATATATACACAAAATGGAATCATTTGCTGACAGCTCAGTCCCCCCCAGTTCAAAAATCCTATCTGCGCCCCTGCTTTTATGACAAAGTAACTCCAGGGGCGTGTTTAGCCTATTTTTGGGGGTGCTCAAGCACCCCCAAAAACGAGCTCAGCACCCCCTAGCTCAGCACCCTCAAAAACACTGCTTTTGCACGTAATTTTCAGAAATAAGTGCCCTTGCGCACTGCGCAATGAATGTGTGCGCGGCCGTGTGTGTGTTCTTGAATTCACCTGTTACGTGATAGTTCTATGAGCAGTAAAATACCTCTCCTCCTTGCGTCCCCTCTGATTGGGTTGCCTGTCTGTGCGAGTGCTTGCTACGACATGGTGTTTTTTTTAACTGGATTCCACGCCGATGAGGAACTCGAAGTAGCACCTGAGTATTACTGGCATAGCGAGATGTGAAGGTACGGACCGGAGTTACAATTGTTAAACACAACACAATAATATGCATAATGCAATATTGATGTTCCCTGGTCTATGAACAGAATGATAAAAACAACATTTATCATCCATATCGAGATACTTTTGTGCAGAGCTGTACAAGTGCTACGGTGCTAGACCACCGTGTGTTAGTCAATTTTATTTAATGTAACATAGCGTTTACTAATGTAAACTAATGTAAAATCATAATAATACACACTATTATTGCAGGGCGGCACGGTGGTGTAGTGGTTAGCGCTGTCGCCTCACAGCAAGAAGGTCCTGGGTTCGAGCCCCGTGGCCGGCGAGGGCCTTTCTGTGCGGAGTTTGCATGTTCTCCCCGTGTGCGCGTGGGTTTCCTCCGGGTGCTCCGGTTTCCCCCACAGTCCAAAGACATGCAGGTTAGGTTAACTGGTGACTCTAAATTGAGCGTAGGTGTGAATGTGAGTGTGAATGGTTGTCTGTGTCTATGTGTCAGCCCTGTGATGACCTGGCGACTTGTCCGGGGTGTACCCCGCCTTTCGCCCGTAGTCAGTTGGGATGGGCTCCAGCTTGCCTGCGACCCTGTGGAAGGATAAAGCGGCTAGAGATAATGAGATGAGAATGAGACTATTATTGCACAATACACAATAACACATTAATTAACAATTACCACTGTTCAAAATGAATAGCTCCAACATTACAAATGCAGTAGTAGGTCTTGTTTAGTTAAAAATATAACGTAAATATTTGTGTCAGTGGTTGTAAATGTGTAGATATAGTTTATTGGGTCAGCTTCTGTTAAAACATTGCATAAGTCTAGTCTTGTCTAGTCTAGTCTAAATGCGGAATAAACATGGAAACACTGTCGTTCAAGCCAGGTGCCTCTGTCAGCTCTGGGGGCTAAGCACCCCCAAAGATCAGATGCTAGAATCGCCCCTGAGTAACTCCGTTACTAACTCAGTTACTTTTTGGGAAAAGTAACTAGTAACTATAACTAATTACTTTTTGAAAGTAACGTGCCCAACACCAGTGATGGGAATAACGGCGTTAGAAATAAACGGCGTTACTAACGGCGTTACTTTTTTTAGTAACGAGTAATCTAACTAATTACTTTTTACATCGTTATAACGCCGTTCCCGTTACTTACAATAAAATGCTCTGCGTTACTTTATTAAAGCTGTTCTCATCTGGCACGCTGCTCGCTCAGCCTTTCTTTCCTCTGCTTTAGTGTGGGGCGGGGAGACGCGAGACAACGGCATAGTCAGCCAATCAGAGTAGATTTGGACAACATACGTAGGTAGGCCACGCCTACTACACTACTGCGCACTCTTTCAATCGGAAGATCCAGCGATGGCGAGCGGTCAGCCCAGCACTGCGCTTTCACACTGGAAATACAGCCAGGACTTTTCATTACTTGAAATAAAAGGCAAAAATGTCTACGTGCAATGCACATTATGTCGAGGAACAAAGCGTTTGTCCTCGTCAGTGGCCAGTAATTAGTAACAATTTTAATAACTACAAAAATATATTACATTTGATAGATGTCTCACATTGTCCCACAAAAATATTAATATAGTGTAGATAACATTACTAACTGGTTCTGTTAATTGTCCATTTTGGTCATTAAACACATTTAACATTCACTTTTATTATGATTACACTGATTGAATTTTTTTTTTGGGGGGGGACACAAAATGTAACGGAATAATTACTTTCCCTGGTAATTAGTTACTTTTATGACAAAGTAACTCCGTTACTAACTCCGTTACTTTTTGGGAAAAGTAACTAGTAACTATAACTAATTACTTTTTGAAAGTAACGTGCCCAACACCAGTGATGGGAATAACGGCGTTAGAAATAAACGGCGTTACTAACGGCGTTACTTTTTTTAGTAACGAGTAATCTAACTAATTACTTTTTACATCGTTATAACGCCGTTCCCGTTACTTACAATAAAATGCTCTGCGTTACTTTATTAAAGCTGTTCTCATCTGGCACGCTGCTCGCTCAGCCTTTCTTTCCTCTGCTTTAGTGTGGGGCGGGGAGATGCGAGACAACGGCATAGTCAGCCAATCAGAGTAGATTTGGACAACATACGTAGGTAGGCCACGCCTACTACACTACTGCGCACTCTTTCAATCGGAAGATCCAGCGATGGCGAGCGGTCAGCCCAGCACTGCGCTTTCACACTGGAAATACAGCCAGGACTTTTCATTACTTGAAATAAAAGGCAAAAATGTCTACGTGCAATGCACATTATGTCGAGGAACAAAGCGTTTGTCCTCGTCAGTGGCCAGTAATTAGTAACAATTTTAATAACTACAAAAATATATTACATTTGATAGATGTCTCACATTGTCCCACAAAAATATTAATATAGTGTAGATAACATTACTAACTGGTTCTGTTAATTGTCCATTTTGGTCATTAAACACATTTAACATTCACTTTTATTATGATTACACTGATTGAATTTTTTTTTTGGGGGGGGACACAAAATGTAACGGAATAATTACTTTCCCTGGTAATTAGTTACTTTTATGACAAAGTAACTCCGTTACTAACTCCGTTACTTTTTGGGAAAAGTAACTAGTAACTATAACTAATTACTTTTTGAAAGTAACGTGCCCAACACCAGTGATGGGAATAACGGCGTTAGAAATAAACGGCGTTACTAACGGCGTTACTTTTTTTAGTAACGAGTAATCTAACTAATTACTTTTTACATCGTTATAACGCCGTTCCCGTTACTTACAATAAAATGCTCTGCGTTACTTTATTAAAGCTGTTCTCATCTGGCACGCTGCTCGCTCAGCCTTTCTTTCCTCTGCTTTAGTGTGGGGCGGGGAGATGCGAGACAACGGCATAGTCAGCCAATCAGAGTAGATTTGGACAACATACGTAGGTAGGCCACGCCTACTGCACTACTGCGCGCTCTTTCAATCGGAAGACACAGCGATGGCGAGCGGTCAGCCCAGCACTGCGCTTTCACACTGGAAATACAGCATTACTTTTCATTACTTGAAATAAAAGGCAAAAATGTCTACGTGCAATGCACATTATGTCGAGGAACAAAGCGTTTGTCCTCGTCAGTGGCCAGTAATTAGTAACAATTTTAATAACTACAAAAATATATTACATTTGATAGATGTCTCACATTGTCCCACAAAAATATTAATATAGTGTAGATAACATTACTAACTGGTTCTGTTAATTGTCCATTTTGGTCATTAAACACATTTAACATTCACTTTTATTATGATTACACTGATTGAATTTTTTTTTTGGGGGGGGGGGGGGGGGGGACACAAAATGTAACGGAATAATTACTTTCCCTGGTAATTAGTTACTTTTATGACAAAGTAACTCCGTTACTAACTCCGTTACTTTTTGGGAAAAGTAACTAGTAACTATAACTAATTACTTTTTGAAAGTAACGTGCCCAACACTGCCCAACACTGCCTATAGCACATGAACGCAGCATTTTTATGAGCTCTGCTCAGGTAGAAGGAAGGAGGAGCTGGATCAGGTCCGACTCCACCCCCTCCCCTGCACAATCGGGATACTTTGCGGAGTTTAGGACCTTGAAGAAGGCTCCTCCGTCTCGGCTCGGCGGCTCTCCGCTCTGAAGCCCCGATGTTGCGCTCAGAGCTCCGGGATCCGCGCCGCTCCAAGGATGTCCCTCTCGGATGTGGCCGCTCAGTGCGCGCTCCTGCTCGGGTTCACGTGCCTGGCCGCTCGCGCTCACACTTCCGGTCACTTCTCAGGTGAGATCTCACGTGCGCGTCTCGCGCAGCTTTTTATTCTGAAGTGCTGGTGCGGTCAGCTCTGTTTGAAATGCGCGTGCTGGAAGTTTTACTGGAGAGGTTTATAGGCGCGCGCACCTTCTCTTGTGCTCGTCACTGCGCCAGGACGCGGGCAGTGTTGCCAGATTGGGCGGTTTTAAGTGCATTGAACATGTTTCGTATGTATGGCAACACTGGACGCGGGTCGGGTTCTGCCTTTATGACCTGGCAAGGTGCATGCGGTGTCACTTTCATGAGCTCCTCAGCCACAAAGTTCTTCTTAAAGCAAAAACCAGGGGCGATTCTAGCAGCTGATCTTTGGGGGTGCTTAGCCCCCAGAGCTGACAGACGCACCTGGCTTGAACGACAGTGTTTCCACGTTTATTCCGCATTTAGACTAGACTTAACTAGACAAGAAGACTAGACTAGACTTATGCAATGTTTTAACAGAAGCTGACCCAATAAACTATGATATCTACACATTTACAACCACTGACACAAATATTTACGTTATATTTTTAACTAAACAAGACCATTTGTGGGTGGCATGGTGGTGTAGTGGTTAGCGCTGTCGCCTCACAGCAAGAAGGTCCTGGGTTCGAGCCCCGGGGCCGGCGAGGGCCTTTCTGTGTGGAGTTTGCATGTTCTCCCCGTGTCCGCGTGGGTTTCCTCCGGGTGCTCCGGTTTCTCCCACAGTCCAAAGACATGCAGGTTAGGTTAACTGGTGACTCTAAATTGAGCGTAGGTGTGAATGTGAGTGTGAATGGTTGTCTGTGTCTATGTGTCAGCCCTGTGATGACCTGGCGACTTGTCCAGGGTGTACCCCGCCTTTCGCCCGTAGTCAGCTGGGATAGGCTCCAGCTTGCCTGCGACCCTGTAGAAGGATAAAGCGGCTAGAGGTGATGTGAATGTGATGTGATATTTTTAACTAAACAAGACCTACTACTGGGCGGCACGGTGGTGTAGTGGTTAGCGCTGTCGCCTCACAGCAAGAAGGTCCGGGTTCGAGCCCCGTGGCCGGCGAGGGCCTTTCTGTGCGGAGTTTGCATGTTCTCCCCGTGTCCGCGTGGGTTTCCTCCGGGTGCTCCGGTTTCCCCCACAGTCCAAAGACATGCAGGTTAGGTTAACTGGTGACTCTAAATTGACCGTAGGTGTGAATGTGAGTGTGAATGGTTGTCTGTGTCTATGTGTCAGCCCTGTGATGACCTGGCGACTTGTCCAGGGTGTACCCCGCCTTTCGCCCGTAGTCAGCTGGGATAGGCTCCAGCTTGCCTGCGACCCTGTAGAACAGGATAAAGCGGCTACAGATAATGAGATGAAGACCATTTGTAATGTTGGAGCTATTCATTTTGAACAGTGGTAATTGTTAATTAATGTGTTATTGTGTAATAATAGTGTGTATTATTATGATTTTACATTAGTTTACATTTTTTGTTATATTTTGGTCGTGTTCTTTTGATAGTCATTTGTTTAATTGTTTGCTTCGTGCATGTACGTTTCAGTGTCTGTTTTGATTCATTTGCTAATTATTATGATGTTATTTATGATAAATATAAATATATAAATGATAAGCAAACGTAAACGCTATGTTACAGTAAATAAAACTGACTAACACACGGTGGTCTAGCACCGTAGCACTTGTACAGCTCTGCACAAAAGTATCTCGATATGGATGATAAATGTCGTTTTTATCATTCTGTTCATAGACCAGGGAACATCAATATTGCATTATGCATATTACTGTGTTGTGTTTAACAACTGTAACTCCGGTCCATACCTTCACATCTCGCTATGCCAGTAATACTCAGGTGTAGGGCTGCTCGATATTGGAAAAAATCAATATCATGATTTTTTCAGTAAATATCGATATCGCGATTTTTAAAACGATATTTATACACCTTTTTTTAAAGCCCTGATCATCAACACCTGAGGCACCGGGCCACATTTTTATAGTACAGGCCTCATAGGCTACCTGTCAACCCTTCCCGTTGTACCCTGAAACGCCTTTTACTTAAACTATTTACTGTGCAAGCGCGTACTTTGCATAGGTCCTATAGCCTGCACAAGGCTCACGTTCTCCTCACTCAACATTTCCGATCACAGAGGATGGAGCCAGCGCTGGTATTACCAGTGATTACTGCGTAACGTCCACACTGGCTCGTAGCCAGCCAAGGATAAAATCTCTCTCTTACACACACACACACACACTACAACGTAAGCTTGTGTGTTATTAAGACACCAACATTAAACACGCACAATATAGAGACAAGTCCTTAAGAATTAACATACATGAAAATAGGCTTCTCTTCCTTCATCTTCCAAATGTGGACTCCGCTATCTTTTTGGCATGTCAGCATTGAAATACCATTTGCAGAGATATTTCACTCGCCATTAAGAAAAGTAAAAGCAACACATGATTAGGGCTGCATGATTAGCAGGGGGACACCGTTTTAAGCGCACGGAATTTTAAAAACAATGTAATTACATCTGAGTCCGTCTACATCGCGCAATAAACCCGTCCTTAGCAGAACCTACTTCAAAGCATGATGCTAGCTGCAGATGCACAAGTCAAAATCAAATGAACCCAAGTAAACATGCCGCGGCGGGCAACATTAATAATCAAATTGCCTTACCTTAAAACGCTGCCTTGACCACAGGACGACTCGCAATTATTCCACTTAAATCCACACGGTTTAACACATCTAACACAGCTAGCAAGCTGGATATGTGCTAATATTGTTGTGCTTGTTTTCTTCCGTAGATGCCATTTTTACATTACCCAGTCCCACATCCAAAAATATGACGTAAATATATGTTAATTGTATTATTATAACTATTAGCAAGCAAATCAAACAACATATTAAGAAATCAATATATCAAATCACCCGACACGTATGAAAACAGAAGAACTGATTTTTTACTGTTGCGGAGATATCGTGGGAGTAGAATGGATGACGTATGCAAGGCTACGGTGTGCCTTAGGGGACAGAAGGGTTCGTTTTACCTTACTGTCACGTCAATGTTATTGTTGTTTTATTGCCATTGTAGAAATATTGTGCACGTCCCTTTCGACAAATGACAAAAAATCGTTTCATATCGATATTATGAATTTTGATATCGTTTGACACCGATATCGATATCGTGATAAAAATACGATATATTGCACAGCTCTACTCAGGTGCTACTTCGAGTTCCTCATCGGCGTGGAATCCAGTTAAAAATAACACCATGTCGTAGCAAGCACTCGCGCGGACAGGCAACCCAATCAGAGGGGACGCAAGGAGGAGAGGGATTTTACTGCTCATAGAACTATCACCTAACAGGTGAATTCAAGAACACACACACGGCCGCGCACACATTCATTGCGCAGTGCGCAAGGGCACTTATTTCTGAAAATTACGTCCAAAAGCAGTGTTTTTGAGGGTGCTGAGCTAGGGGGTGCTGAGCTCGTTTTTGGGGGTGCTTGAGCACCCCCAAAAATAGGCTAAACACGCCCCTGACAAAAACAGATCCCTTTTGAAGATGCATCAAAAAAAGGACAGTTTGGGTTGGTCCTGGAGAATCGTGCACATGTTCTGATCACACCTGAGCAGAGGTGGAAAAAGTAGAGTAGAGTGGGGGGAAAAGCCCCCTTAAGGAAAATTCAGTTTTTCTCCAAGTCGAAATGAACCATGTGTTTAGTTTTAATCATAGTTTTTGACAACAGTGACATGAACAATAATGCCACCTAAAGTTTGCCTAAAGTTAATACTTAATTTTTTTTTTTTACAAAAACATTGTGCCAAGGGGCCTTTTACCCCCCCAGTGGGGTAAAAGGCCCCCTGAGGTGGGGCAATAGGCCCCCTCACTCAAAAAAAAGCTGTTTGGATACCAAAAGTGTTTACTTAAAGGAACAGTCCACCGTACTTCCATAATGAAATATGCTCTTATCTGAATTGAGACGAGCTGATCCGTACCTCTCCGAGCTTTGCGCGACGTCCCAGTCAGTCAGACGCGCTGTCACTCCTGTTAGCAATGTAGCTAGGCTCAGCATGGCCAATGGTATTTTTTGGGGCTGTAGTTAGATGCGACCAAACTCTTCCACGTTTTTCCTGTTTACATAGGTTTATATGCAGAGTGCGAATTACCCCACCATAATTGGGGGGTACCATCATGGTCCACTATCATATCAATCCCCCCCGGTCCCGTCCTGTCTCGTCTATGGAAGTCGGTGTCAGTAACTCAACACAATAACTCATCTCATCTCATTATCTCTAGCCGCTTCATCCCTCTACAGGGTCACAGGCAAGCTGGAGCCTATCCCAGCTGACTACGGGCGAAAGGCGGGGTACACCCTGGACAAGTCGCCAGGTCATCACAGGGCTGACACATAGACACAGACAACCATTCACACTCACATTCACACCTACGCTCAATTTAGAGTCACCAGTTAGCCTAACCTGCATGTCTTTGGACTGTGGGGGAAACCGGAACATGCAAACTCCACACAGAAAGGCCCTCGCCGACCCCGGGGCTCGAACCCAGGACCTTCTTGCTGTGAGGCGACAGCGCTAACCACTACACCACCATGCCGCCCACACAATAACTCTGAACAATAATTTTTAATGTCATTAAGAAGCATGACAAACCATACAGTACTACCACAGAAGAAAAACAGCAGTACAACCTGATAACCTTCTTTGTCAGAACAAACTGGGTATCATCACTACAAATGAGTCACATACAGTATATACACACATGCAGAACAGTCCTGCTCTCTTTCGTCCTGCTGTGCCTCTCCTGTCTGCTGGGAACCCATTTTCTTTATTCACATGAACAGTGTATGAAACCTAACTGCACCTACACTTGTACTGTAATTGTCTGTAGATCTTAGTGCTAATATTTACTACTTACTCTTTTAGCACCAAAAAAATGCCTGATGTCTGGCCCTTTTCTTTTCCTCATGTTTGGCCTACTGTCTCTGTGAATAAACTCAAACAGGGTACTCAGATGAAACTATCAATATCTTAAAAATAATACAAAAGGAATGTAAGTAAAAACAATAGAAAACAAATTCAAACACTAGCATATGTACTAGGCTATTTTGCCTAGGCTTGCCTACTATCTGGCTCTTTTTGTGTTGCCCCCAGAGGTTCTGATTGTAATTTTACATAGGCTTAGGTAGGCCTACATCAGAACTTCTTGTGCCTAATCTCACACACACACACAGGATGGGCCTATGTGCCAAATGAATTTCAGAAGGGCACAATTTATTCATGATAAAATAAGAATGGAAACATATGGCGTTCTTCTCCTTTGAAATGAGAATCGTTTCTATACCACACTGTAATAAGCTTGATTTAAATAGAGACTTAGCTTATCTTGCTAACTAACGTTGGTAACTAACGTTAACGTCCGTCCACTGTAGCCTACTGGCCTCAGTGGGTAAGTAATTCAACATATAAAGACGTGACATGAGCTGAAAGAAGAACAAATCACTTTAATAAATGAAAGTTGTAAAATAACACATTTTCAACAGGCTAAAAGTTGGTTAGCAACTAACATTACCAATGCACGTCTTCTGCTACAAACCATAGATTGTATAAATTGCTGCAAACCCATGGACTGTATCTGAGGAATCAACTGAATACGGTGTGGACTAGAAGCTGTTGCTTCTAGCGCGTTCTAGCGCTGCGGTGACTAAAAATGGTACGGTCCATAATATGGGTGTCTGTCTGAAATCGATTTACATTAAAATGTTCCTACAATAAGAATGCTGAATGGGAGTTGGTTTGAATTATATATTCCTTTTCACAATATCAGAAAAAATATCGGACCCCCCCCCCCCCCCCCCCCCCAAACTTATATTTTTGTCTCTTTGGGGGGTACTGGGTCTTCATTGGGGAGTATAGTACCCCCCGTAATTCGAACTATGTTTATATGACCAGTGACATGAAACAAAGTTCAGTTAAAAAAATTGAAACGTGGCGATTTTCTATGCTATGGAAAGTCCGCACTATAATGACAGGCGTACTAACACCTTCCGCGCGCTTCGGCAGCGCACTGATATCTGAGCTCCGTATCAATGCGCTGCCGAAGCGCGCAGAAGGTGTTAGTACGCCTGTCATTATAGTGCGGACTTTCCATAGCATAGAAAATCGCTACGTTTCAATTTGTGTAACTGAACTTGTTTCATATCACTGGTCATATAAACCTATGTAAACAGGAAAAACGTGGAAGAGTTTGGTCGCATCTAACTACAGCCCCAAAAAATACCATTGGCCATACTGAGCCTAGCTACATTGCTAACAGGAGTAACAGCGCGTCTGACTGCGTCTGACTGACTGGGAGGTCGCGCAAAGCTCGGAGAGGTACGGAGCAGCTCGTCTCAATTCAGATAAGAGCATATTTCATTATGGAAGTACGGTGGACTGTTCCTTTAAGCCTATAATGTGAAAGAAACAAGAAAATATCCCTGAATTAATGAATAGATGCATTATTTTATTATATTTCGCATTTTAATTTCAATATAATTGTGTGGATTGAACATGAATTAACAAAGAACAAGTGCATCAATAAATAATGCTAATTGAGTCAATGAACTCATTACATTAACATTACAGTGAAATGTAACGCTGTCTAAATAAATACCCCGCAGCTGAAAACCCCCAACTGAAACAACACACATGCCATCTCACACACACACACAGCCATATCACCATGTTATATGTAACTATAAGAATCTGAATCTGATGAGCATCAGTTAGCCAAACATGATGTGACTAATCTTAGGCTACTGTTCCAGCTAGCTACATAGCTATCTAGGCTAATCTGAGGTAATATTTTTAATATTAAGTTCAAATTACTTGCTTTACTCAACCAGGTAAGCGAGATGTTATTAAAAACTATGTATCTGCTATTCAGAAATGTATGAAATACGGTAGTTATGATAAAAGGAAACGATGCCCCCTGGGGGCCATTTACCCCGCCATTAAGGGGGCGTTTTACCCCACAGACTACACTTTTACAAAAAAGGGTCTTACTTTCAAAATGTGATTCAACTTTTTATACCTAATGTATTTTTTTAACGTACTGACTTGTCTACTCATACCACATGCACAGCTGTGATATCTGACGAAATAGCAGCTATCTAAATACAGTTTTACTGATATCTGAAAATTATATCACTTACCATGAAATTTGATTTCTCTCCGCTGCGTTGCTGATATGCGATCCACAGTGGATATTTGTATATCCCCGTTGTCAAGCCAGTCCATAGCAACAATAGAAATGTAACTTTGTGCCATCTGGTGGTTATTTTGGGTAAAACAGGCCAGGGGCGTATTACCCCACTCTACTCTGTCCTTACTTTGCTTAAATTCTACTCAAGTAAAAGTATCTACCCATCTAAAAATCTACTCGAGTAAAAGTAAAAAAGTACTCAATTTAAAATGTACTTTGAGTAAAAGTTACTTTCAATTATTTGATGTAAAAAAAGAAAGGACAAGTCATAAATCAAATTTGTTTTTAATGAACTATTAGTCCACATAATAACCTTTCAGGCAGTATAATGTATAAAGCTTTGTTTGGACTACCCCATCAAACATTTTCAAGTACAAGTGGCATATGTGTGTGTATATATACAGAGTCTACCTGTAATGCGCAATTTTTCCGAGCCTCTCAATAAGGCAATTTTTCTATACTTTTTCACGGTAGTTAATGCAAATAGCCCTCTGTATTTAATCCTTCGTTTGTCTAATTTGTATTTCAGTTTTGTTATCTGTTTGACATTTTCTTGCTACTGTAACATGTGAATTTCCCCGATGTCGGATGAATAAAGTGAATCTAATCTAATCTCATCTATTAAAGCCACTAAAGCAGACTTACTAAATGACACATATGAAACGTAAACCAACCAAACTCAAAGTATCCTGGGCTCTCACGATTTAAAGACAGCTAAGCGATTCCTTAGTAACACTGTGCTCTTCCTTATATAGAAAATAAAATTGACAAATTAACTGCATAATGTTTACAACCTGTCGAGAGGTAATGTGCAAACTATTTTGAGACCACCCCGTAAAACCTTTTTAAGCAAAGTGCCAAATTCTGAATTGTATGATCTAACTCAAACGCCACAATAAAAAAAGAAAATAAAACCAAACTCAAACAGGTGGCTAAGGCGCCATACCATAAATCCGGGGACCCGGGTTCGATTCCAACCTGAGGTCATTTCCCGATCCCTCCCCGTGTCTCTCTCTCCCGATCATTTCCTGTCCTGTGTCTACACTGTCCTATCCAATAAAGGTGAAAAAGCCCCCCCAAAAAAAGTATCCAAGACAGTGAAAATGTTTTGATGGCCTATCAGTGACCTCCCAAAGCTCTAGTCTAGGCTACAGCTAACAACCCAGGAGCTAGTCTATACATGAATTAGGATTTTTTCATAAGAGACCAATTGCAACTAAAACCATGCACTCGTATTATTTCTGACTGTCGTTCTGATAAAACAAATTTGTAAACGTGAGGTGATTCATTTCATTTAGGCTACTTCACTTGAAACGTTAGCGATCAGTACGGATGCTAGGCGGCCAAAAGAATTGATAATGAAGGCACATTTTACTCAACAGTGGAAGGTTTTAACCAAACAATACATATAACGTTTGGGATACACGGGTAAATGCACATATCTTCTTACCACCACATGCTTCCGCAGATTTGATGTGGAAGTTTTGTAGACTGATAGCTCTGTACGGCAGGGCAGGCACATTTTGCATTGCATTATGTTATTGCCTCGTTTGCATTTGAATGCAAAGTACTGGCTGAGATACGGCCAAGGATTTCCCTTGCTGTCCGGCGCATCTATTCCACGGGAATTCTCTTCTTGGCAATCCTCAACCTCCTTCATGACCTCCTCTATCTCTTGCTCGGCTACCTCGGCACCAGCCATCATCCAATGATACATGTAGGCTAATATGGATATTCCGTGTGAGTGCCTGCGCCAGTTTCCTTTCAGTTCAGGCCAATTGTTTTTTTGTTTTTTTCCCCTGCATTTAATTTTTTTACTCAGTAACGGGCGGTTTTCGAATGTAGCCAAGTAAAATACTTGGTTCAAAATGTACTTGAGTAAAAGTAAAATTACCCATTTCAAAAACTACTTAAAAAAATTACAAATTACACAAAAAATCTACTTAATTACAGTAACGTGAGTAAATGTAATTCGTTACTTTCCACCTCTGTACCTGAGGTACTAATCACTGTAGCCATGGCCTAATGGTAGAGAAACAGCTTTGGGACCAAAAGGTTGCTGGTTCAATTCCCTGGACCAGTGGTGTACCTTGTGCCTGATTAGCCAATGAAAAACTGATGATGCTGTTATCAGTTCGGGCATTGAACCTGACCAACTGAACAGGATCGAGGGTGGCTTTTCCATGACCAGAGATTTGGGAATTCCCAAATCTGGATCTTCAAAGTACAGACATGTTTATGCACTGGAACAAAATCTGTTGTGTGTGTATCTATTTACTGTACCTTGAACATTATAATGTCCCCCTGGGTCCTGGTTATTTATTAGCTCATGAGCTCGGTCAGGTGTGTTTGGCATGGAAACGTACAGTTCTACCCTGTGATCAGGATTGAGAAACAGTGCATTTGCATAAACCTCGTTAATTAGTTCCTGATTACAGTCGAGTGTGTTCAGGCAGGAAGAATTAAGGAATGCACATCAGACCTATGGAGGTCTACCAGTTTGGTGGTGGGAGCGGCTCTGATTTTGCAGACAAAAATCATTTATCAAAGAGTAATTATTGATCTTTGGCCTGAGTTGAGGTTGTTGGTTTTAGCAGCCTTTACCTTAACGATCATTTGGCCGTTGCAGAAGTAGAAAAGAGTTGATTCCCGAATACTTAGCGTATCAGATCACGTGACACCGTTCCGTAATTATCGACACCTTTGTCCACAGTTATCGACACCCAGATGACTTATTCATTAATTTTTTTTTAAATCGGTATGTGGTATTAAGTTAACAAAACAGTTTTTATTTAAAATTTGTTTTACATAGACTTATATTTAGTCCAAAATATGTTTTATATAAATATGTCGGTGTTTACGTAAATGAGGAAGTAATTCTAATGTTTGTAAACAAATGAACTGATAATGTTTAACCTGCGTCAGGAAATCTTTGTTCCACTTAAGTATTTTCGTAGATCACATTTTCATCTCATCTCATTATCTCTAGCCGCTTTATCCTGTTCTACAGGGTCGCAGGCAAGCTGGAGCCTATCCCAGCTGACTACGGGCGAAAGGCGGGGTACACCCTGGACAAGTCGCCAGGTCATCACAGGGCTGACACATATGCCGCTTTTCCACTACAAACGCGGCTGAGCCGTGCCGTGCCGAGTCGAGCTGAGTCGGGCTGAGCGGGGCTATTGAAGTTGCATTTCGACTACAACCGCGCTGAACCGTGCTGGCTGGAAGTGGGTGGACACATTGGGTGGAGTTAGCGAAAGTGGGTGGACGTCACGTGATGTCGTTAAGCAGCGCAAACAGTGACATCAGTGACAGTGGCGGAACAAGTCAGAGCCGGGCCGGGGGCGGGGCAAATGACCGGGCCCTTTATTAAAGCTTATCATAACATCATTTTAGGCTACAAAATGTCCGCAACTGCGGTGTTTACCAATTTCAACACTACCGGGTGCAACTATGTTATTTAGTACATCAAGTCCTTCAAACGAACATGTAACTCAGAAACAAAAAACATTCGGATACTGTACATGGCTCATAATAAAACATCAATAGCCTATACTGCGCACATTATTTGAAGGGCATACGAATGAGCGCTCAGAGGTTGCAATGGTGACAGGAAGAGTCAGAAATAAAAGGAGGGCGGTGCAAACCTCACTGAATGCACTGTGTTTACCAATTTCAACACTCCGGGGTGCAACTATGTTATTTTGTACATTAAGTCCTTCAAACGAACATGTAACTCAGAAACAAAAAAACATTAGGTGACATACTGTACATGGCTCATAATAAAACATCAATAGCCTACTGCGCGCATTATTTGAAGGGCATACGACGAGCCTTGCGCTCCGCGAACTCGTCCACGATGCTCTGTATGTCACTGATTCAGTGAGCTTTTAAGCGGTAGTCTCACGACCCGGATAGTAAACAATAAACATGGAGGACATCGAGTCGTTAGTGTTGCTGGTCTCGGTGCTGTGGCTTGTTGTCACCGACAACGCCAACAGATACTGGCAAGAGCGTATAGATGAGGCGAGGCGCATAAGGCTTCAGAAATTCTCGTAATTCATAATTATTCTTCTTCCGGGTTTGCGGTGGTTAAAGATCCCAGCGTGCTCGCAGGGCGTGTGTGGGCATGTGAGGACACTCCTCCTCACCAATCAGTGCACAGGGGAGTGTCTGCTCACGCCCCCAGCCTCACTCGGCACGGTTTGGCTCGCTTCAGCCCCACTCCAAAACGGTGCGAGTTTTAGGGGCTAAGCAGGGCTGAAACGAGCTGAGTCGTGCTGGTTTTTGGTAGTCGAAACGCGAGCCGTGTCGGGCTGAAGTGAGCTGAAGCGAGCTGAAGTGAGCTGAAAAAGGGTAGTGGAAAAGGGCCAATAGACACAGACAACCATTCACACTCACATTCACACCTACGGTCAATTTAGAGTCATCAGTTAACCTAACCTGCATGTCTTTGGACTGTGGGGGAAACTGGAGCACCCGGAGGAAACCCATGCGGACACGGGGAGAACATGCAAACTCCACACAGAAAGGCCCTCACCGGCCACGGGGCTCGAACCCGGACCTTCTTGCTGTGAGGCGACAGCGCTAACCACTACACCACCGTGCCGCCTGATATTGTAATATGTGGTAGATATTTACAACAAACTGCAAAATATATATTTTCTGAATGGAATAGAAAAATCGGAATATTTCAGACGTAATTTTTTTATATGCTAGGAATTTAATTCTAGTCTAATTCTATTTATTGCAATTAGATTCTGAATACTCTATAAACATTCCATTCTGTTATGAATCAGAAAAAAATATATATAAATCACAGCACTTTTTATTTATTTTTTTTAAAGTGCTTCATCAACTTCAACAATGTTACACAGAAGGGGTGTTCACACGGCACATATTTGCATCGATGCTGCACCGATGTATTTTGTTGCGATATATCTTACACCGGTGTAAATTTTGTGGAGCGTTCACACGTCACAACCCTGCTTACTAGAGAGAAGCGTGTTAGCACCGGTGCAGCCCCACTTACGTTCACACGGCAGTTTTTGCGACCGTGCTATACGATAGTAATAATGCGGAAATGAAATATGCGCATGCGTGAAAATGTACTTCCTTTTCCCGGTTGTCATGGCATCACCAAGCGCCGGGAAAACAATGTGGATGAAGACACCAGTGTTGCCAGATACTGCTGATGTTTTCCAGCCCAAAATGTGTTCAAATCCGCCAAAATGCACTTAAAACCGCCCAATCTGGCAACACTGGAAGACACGCAGTTCTGTTGTTGTTGATATTTGCCGTTTTGGAAGCGCAAAATACCAGGATGCAAATTATGCAATGCCCGTATGTAATCAACTCTCGTCACGCGTAGCGAGTCTACCCCTGTAGCGTTCAGACGTCCCATTTTATATCGGTGCTGCCCCGCAAACTAGCATTTACTCCGGAGTAAATTTCTTAAATCACCTCCCGAGCAGGGTTAGATTTGCACCGGTTTAAGCAGCTTTCAGGGGCTACACCGGTATAACTTTGTACCGTGTGAACGCTCTACCGGGGCAGCCCCGGTGCTACACCGGAGTAAAAGTTGCCGTGTGAACACCCCTAGAGATCGATCCATAACAGTTGTAAATATCACTTAATTCCACAGGGTGTTGATAATGGTGGAGACCGTTAGTGGAAAGTGATCACTATTATCGACACCTCACGTGACTTCTCAAATGCGCGTTTAGATACAAAATGGCGGCTGTCAAATGAAAGAGTAAGAAATAAAGTAGGTTTTGACGAAGAGATCATGAAATATCAGTGAACTTGATCGGTAAAAACATGTCCATGATCTTTCCACCATGCTCACCTGCGATGATGACGTCCGGGTTTTCCGAATAACTGCTGATCATGCTAAAAAAAAAATTCCTTCTCAGGTAACAAGCTGTCATCAGACGACAAGATCAAAGGGCGAGGCGGGTCTTCTGGTTGATTGATGATAACTGTTGTAACTGAAACTCACCTTTGTAAAATTGTTTTTATTGGTAAATCTGAAAAGGTGTCTAATTATGGACTGTCGATAATCATAGCCGCTGCTCTACCTCAGGAATGTTTGTGGTTTTGTTCATGATGAAAACGAGCCTGTTTTCTTCGTGTTGTCTTTAATTCGAGGCTCTTCATCCAAACACACATTATTGACAGAGAGCCAGCATCAGGGCAGGAAAATCATCCGTGCAAACAGGAACAAAAACATCCTGAAAATGAACAGAGAAAGGAGAAAGTGAATAATAATGAAAATAGCCTGGACCTAAAAGCTGCTGTAATCGTAAAGACTTTCTTTTTGCACACACTGAACCTCCTGGAAGCACCCGCGGTACTGTCTCGTCTTTGCTTTTCTGCACCTGTACTCTGTAATGATTTATAATTCGACTATCCGGTGTCACCCAGAAGAGTATGGGTTCTTTTTCCAGTCAAAGTTTCTTCCTCGTGTCCCCTCCTCTGGTTTGCTCATTAGGGATCTCAAGCTTTATCTGGATTTCCGTCAAGCTGCTTCGTGACAACGTCAGTTGTTAAAATGGCTATAGGAATAGAATTGAATAGAATTAACGTAGATGATTTATAATTGAAGAACAGAAATGAGTGTGAAGGCAGCAGTTCTGGGCTGCGTCATTAGTTAAGCAATAAAGTGTTCGAGGCTCAGGGTGGGCTGTAAAGAGTCCTAATGGACGTGTGGATTAGTGAGTACAGCTGGGGTTTAATGTGTGTGTGTGTGTGTGTGTGCATTTTAAAATGTTTGTATTTTTGTCCCTGTTTTTACACGTTGAAGTCGAGAATGCTAAAATTCCTGGGCACTTTTCTCAATCTGACCCAAATGTCATGTCTGAAGGGAAGTTAGGAGCAAACAGAAACATCCACTTTTTTTTTTTTTGTACAACCCCGATTCCAAAAAAGTTGGGACAAGGTACAAATTGTAAATAAAAACGGAATGCAATGATGTAGGAGTTTCAAAATTCCATATTTTATTCAGAATAGAACATAGATAACATATCAAATGTTTAAACTGAGAAAATGTATCATTTAAAGAGAAAAATTAGGTGATTTTTAATTTCATGACAACACCACATCTCAAAAAAGTTGGGACAAGGCCATGTTTCCCACTGTGAGACATCCCCTTTTCTCTTTACAACAGTCTGTAAACGTCTGGGGACTGAGGAGACAAGTTGCTCAAGTTTAGGGATAGGAATGTTAACCCATTCTTGTCTAATGTAGGATTCTAGTTGCTCAACTGTCTTAGGTCTTTTTTGTCGTATCTTCCATTTTATGATGCGCCAAATGTTTTCTATGGGTGAAAGATCTGGACTGCAGGCTGGCCAGTTCAGTACCCGGACCCTTCTTCTACGCAGCCATGATGCTGTAATTGATGCAGTATGTGGTTTGGCATTGTCATGTTGGAAAATGCAAGGTCTTCCCTGAAAGAGACGTCGTCTGGATGGGAGCATATGTTGCTCTAGAACCTGGATATACCTTTCAGCATTGATGGTGTCTTTCCAGATGTGTAAGCTGCCCATGCCACACGCACTAATGCAACCCCATACCATCAGAGATGCAGGCTTCTGAACTGAGCGCTGATAACAACTTGGGTCGTCCTTCTCCTCTTTAGTCCGAATGACACGGCGTCCCTGATTTCCATAAAGAACTTCAAATTTTGATTCGTCTGACCACAGAACAGTTTTCCACTTTGCCACAGTCCATTTTAAATGAGCCTTGGCCCAGAGAAGACGTCTGCGCTTCTGGATCATGTTTAGATACGGCTTCTTCTTTGAACTATAGAGTTTTAGCTGGCAACGGCGGATGGCACGGTGAATTGTGTTCACAGATAATGTTCTCTGGAAATATTCCTGAGCCCATTTTGTGATTTCCAATACAGAAGCATGCCTGTACGTGATGCAGTGCCGTCTAAGGGCCCGAAGATCACGGGCACCCAGTATGGTTTTCCGGCCTTGACCCTTACGCACAGAGATTCTTCCAGATTCTCTGAATCTTTTGATGATATTATGCACTGTAGATGATCTGTTCGGCGGCACGGTGGTGTAGTGGTTAGCGCTGTCGCCTCACAGCAAGAATGTCCGGGTTCGAGCCCCGTGGCCGGCGAGGGCCTTTCTGTGTGGTGTTTGCATGTTCTCCCCGTGTCCGCGTGGGTTTCCTCCGGGTGCTCCGGTTTCCCCCACAGTCCAAAGACATGCAGGTTAGGTTAACTGGTGACTCTAAATTGACCGTAGGTGTGAATGTGAGTGTGAATGGTTGTCTGTGTCTATGTGTCAGCCCTGTGATGACCTGGCGACTTGTCCAGGGTGTACCCCGCCTTTCGCCCGTAGTCAGCTGGGATAGGCTCCAGCTTGCCTGCGACCCTGTAGAAGGATAAAGCGGCTAGAGATCATGAGATGATCTGTTCAAACTCTTTGCAATTTTACACTGTCGAACTCCTTTCTGATATCGCTCCACTATTTGTCGGTGCAGAATTAGGGGGATTGGTGATCCTCTTCCCATCTTTACTTCTGAGAGCCACTGCCACTCCAAGATGCTCTTTTTATACCCAGTCATGTTAATGACCTATTGCCAACTGACCTAATGAGTTGCAATTTGGTCCTCCAGCTGTTCCTTTTTTGTATCTTTAACTTTTCCAGCCTCTTATTGCCCCTGTCCCAACTTTTTTGAGATGCATTGCTGTCATGAAATTTCAAATGAGCCAATATTTGGCACGAAATTTCAAAATGTCTCACTTTCGACATTTGATATGTTGTCTATGTTCTATTGTGAATACAATATCAGTTTTTGTGATTTTGTAAATTATTGCATTCCGTTTTTATTTACAATTTGTACTTTGTCCCAACTTTTTTGGAATCGGGGTTGTAATAACTAAACATTGTTGTTGTGCTGTTCTTGTTTTTCCCCCAACCTACACTACCGTTCAAAAGTTTGGGGTCACCCAGACAATTTTGTGTTTTCCATGAAAAGTCACACTTTTATTTCCCACCATAAGTTGTAAAATGAATAGAAAATATAGTCAAGACATTTTTCTGGCCATTTTGAGCATTTAATCGACCCCACAAATGTGATGCTCCAGAAACTGAGGCCCTGTCCACACGGCAACGGATTCAGGTGACTCCGATACAATTGCTTATCGTTTAGGCCTGGCGTCCACGCGGCACCGGCGTTTTGGGTGCCCAAAACGCAATCTTTTTGAGAACGGGTTCCAGAGTGGAAAGATCTGGCAACGTTGCCGTTGTGAAGTTGTCTGGATGAGTAGAACGGATTTGTTTACGATGACGTCACAACCACATGACTGTCAGTGCTTCACGCCGGGTAGAAGTGTAACGAATATCACCAGGAAAAAGCCTTACAGAGCACTAGTGAGAGTGAAACACGAGCTTGGATATTATTATTATTATTATTATGTTCAGTGTTGGGGCGGCACGGTGGTGTAGTGGTTAGCGCTGTCGCCTCACAGCAAGAAGGTCCTGGGTTCGAGCCCCGGGGCCGGCGAGGGCCTTTCTGTGCGGAGTTTGCATGTTCCCCCCGTGTCTGCGTGGGTTTCCTCCAGGTGCTCCGGTTTCCCCCACAGTCCAAAGACATGCAGGTTAGGTTAACTGGTGACTCTAAATTGAGCGTAGGTGTGAGTGTGAATGGTTGTCTGTGTCTATGTGTCAGCCCTGTGATGACCTGGCGACTTGTCCAGGGTGTACCCCGTCTTTCGCCCGTAGTCAGCTGGGATAGGCTCCAGCTTGCCTGCAACCCTGTAGAAGGATAAAGCGGCTAGAGATAATGAGATGAATGAGATGAGATGTTCAGTGTTAGTTCACAGTAGTAATGCAAGAAGCAGAATAGTGACAGTAATAGTGAAGCAAAAACATGCAATTGTACAAACACTGCAGCTCTACAGCAAAATATTCATTTATGAAATGGTCTGATTCTTAACACCAGTAGTGCCAATGATCTTCTCATTGCAATGCGAGTTGTCAACAAATCCTATAACTTGGTTCATGAAACGCGCTTACAAAATATTTTCACTGTGAATATTTATTGTGTAATGGTGCAAAGTGAGAGAGAGAGAGAGAGAGAGAGAGACTCTGCCCTTAGGGCAGAGTCAATCCCGCCAGCAAAAATAGGGAAAAAAAAGGAGCGATCTCACCTCTTCAGATGTGGGTTTAAGTCCAACAATACATTCCTCAAAAAGGGCGTAGAAGAACAAATTAATCCATCAACGTGTATCATTCAATTTATTCCGGACCATTAAAGACGCCGCCTTCCGCGTAGAATCATACGTCATCCTCGCCGCCATATTGGATGGGTCAAAGCGGAGAATAAAGATTCATGTGCTGCGTTTAACTGTACCAACAGGTTTACCGTCCAAACGAGATCACATGGGATTACCTTTCACAGGTGAGAAACAACAAATTAATCCATCAACGTGTAGCATTCAATTTATTCCAGACCATTAAAGACGCCGCCTTCCGCGTAGAATCATGTCATCCTCGCCGCCATTTTGGAGAGGTCAAAGCGGAGAATAAAGATTGGCTGCGTTTAACTGTACCAACAGGTTTGCCGTCCAAACGAGATCACATGGGATTACCTTTCACAGGTGAGACTGGAAAAATACTTTTCATTGTATTTGGTCATTATAATGTAATTTTACAAACAGATTTTCCTGACTTTGTGGCTAATATGAAGTCTCGCGCATAATAGTTTATGCACATGCGTCCTTACTACTTCTATTGTTCTGGTGTCTCCGAAGGGACCGTCTTACAGCGCTCCTAGAGGTGTGGCATGTGTATTGCATCGTTTTCAGCAAGCGTTGCGTTGCCATATGGACCTGATATTTTACTGATTGTTGCCCATTTGGACGTGATATATTTTTAAATAACATCTCATTGCCGTTGTCGTGTGGATGTAGCCTCAATCTGCTGAAAGGAAGGTCAGTTTTATAGCTTCTCTAAAGAGCTCAACTGTTTTCAGCTGTGCTAACATGATTGTACAAGGGTTTTCTAATCATCCATTAGCCTTCTGAGGCAATGAGCAAACACATTGTACCATTAGAACACTGGAGTGAGAGTTGCTGGAAATGGGCCTCTATACACCTATGGAGATATTGCACCAAAAACCAGACATTTGCAGCTAGAATAGTCATTTACCACATTAGCAATGTATAGAGTGGATTTCTGATTAGTTTAAAGTGATCTTCATTGAAAAGAACAGTGCTTTTCTTTCAAAAATAAGGACATTTCAAAGTGACCCCAAACTTTTGAACGGTAGTGTACCTGTCAGTGTTTCAACCATACATCATGTCAAAATCTGATTTTAAACAACTGAGCCTAAAAATAGTAACATGGGTCACAAAATACGTCTTTTTGTTTTTCTCCAAGCGACAGTAAGACTCTGGTTTAGCTATTTAGCTAGTTGGCGATACCATCCTGTCAAAGTGCATATCCTGGACAATTTTTTTTTTTTATATGAAAGCATGTCCCTTTACACACTCATCCAGAAGGGTAATTTTGCACAAGACCATCTGTCTACAGCAGAAAAAAATAAAATAACAAAATGCGTCTGGAAAAATCCCAAGGGAGTCTGGAGCCAGATTCGTGACGTCACGTGCGGAAGCGCCAGCAGGCTGCGCGAGCTTTGCACGGTTTCAGTGCACAGCCTGTGTAGACCAAGTTTAGCAGCTAGCGATTTTGCATTGAAATATGCAATTGTCACCTGAGCGCAATGTTACTTCTCCTTTGGATGAAGAATATAATGAGATGTCAGAATTATTTCTTACCCTGGCAACAGTAAACTTGTGAATTGCCGATTTTCTTGGTCTTTCTCTCGGCTCTGCTTGGTCCTCGGCTTCAAGGGCCTCAGTGGATGCAGCACTTCGCCTTCTGTCAGGGGAGACGAACACAGCTGGCTCCTTTGGTGACGCTGACACAGATGGAGACGGTGTTGCTTTGGGCATTCTGACAGATGGAACTGTGTCTTTTTTCAGATCAAGTTGCCTCACAATAGGGCTGTGCCGATAGACGATGCCATCGTCCATCGACGATGGTGGTCATCCATCACGATGGAGAGCCACCATCGTGATACCACGCCCCCTCCTGTCATAATCATGCATATACGGTATCATCTGGGCCTATTTAACCTAAAAAGTTAGTTTTTTGTTAGTTTAGTTAGTTAGTTTTGTTTAATATATAAATATATAACATATTATAAATACATAATTATATAAATCATTATAAAGTAATATCCTATTACCGCTTGTTCACGTAGGCTATGGTGCAGGGACGTGCTAGTGAACATAACATGTGGTTACACAAATACAGTATGCTACTAATAATAAATTTTGACTTCATTTTTTAGCCTACACTATACTTTTAATGTAAAATTTGTCATGTTGTTCAAACAAATAGCCACTATTAACAGTCGGGAAATATTTCACCTTATCAAACGGCAGTGAAGCGCAGACTTCGGCAGAAGTCAAATAACTTTAATCTGGTAAATAGGCCTACTTTCAGACTCAAAATGGTCCACTCTAAGCCATAATGTCAAACCAAATGGAAGAATGAAGGTGATTCTGATAAATGTAAAGACAGTAAAAAAAAACAATATTAAATCATGATTTTAAAAGCTGGTGCAATAATTCAAACACTAATAAATTGGAAAAATTAGCGCGTTCAAGTGAGTAATAGCTTAAGTGTAGTTTCTTCTCATAGTCTGAATACTAGTCTTTCATTGTTAGAGCAGATTAATATCTTGCCGTGATCAGTGAGTGCTCGGGGAGGTTCATTTCCACCTGCGCTTTGCGCAGCTCATTTCTCCGAAGCCAGCTGTACGCAAACGCAGTGTTGACTGCTCGGCAAACTCCAGACGCTCGGGCTGTACTGGCCCTCTGTTGCGCAAGCGAGTTGGTTATGGCCAGGTTCAAATTGTGCCCAAAACAACTTAACCTCGGCCATTTCAATTGCCTGATGGCTGTGACAATATTCGCCCCGTTGTTATACAGGCGATCTTTTTCTCCTCTATTTTCCATTCGGCAAGTGTCTCGCGCAATGCGTCTTCTAAATTGTCCGCTGAATGTGTCTCTGGCATGAAACTCGTCTGCAGGCATTTGGACTGCATTGCCCACTCTCGGTCCACATAATGTACGGTAGCTGACATATAGGGCATCATGTTGCAGCTGGACCACATATCCGTTATCAAGGCCAAATATTCCACATCACCTAGCGCTTTTTTTTTCTTTACGTGCCAAAGCCTCAGATGAGTATCTAATACTTTTAATAATAATAATAATAATAATAATAATATATTTAATAATGTGGTATTAAAATCTCCCGCCCACGATATGATCGTCCATCACGATGTTTGCACTGTAAACATCGTCGATGCCAATTAAGGGGACATCGCACAGCCCTACCTCACAAAGCCCATTTCCCACTGCAAATAGTTCTCAAAGTCGTCGGGCCTTGTGAAGTGAGCACCGCAAATAATGCTGTAGTCTGTAGCATGTAGCCAATTTTTCCAGGTGCCTCGCACGAAGCGCTCCCATTTCTCTCTCTTTGTCCGGTCTTTTGGGAAACGATGAGTACCAATCCCATCAAGATTGGTGTTGCTACACCCTCCTACGATACATCTGTCAACCATTTTAATAATTACGCAATAACGTTGAAGAAATCTGCAGAAAACCACCAGGTCGTTTTCTCATAAAGAAACCAGCGCTGACGTACGATTCAGAAGGAGGCGTCCCGCACGTGACGTCACGAAAATCAATGTTTCCCAGGAAATCCAAATGCCGGGTTTTTTCAGAGGCGGACCAATTCGCTTCAAATGGCTCAATTTCAACTGAATTTTTCTGGTATTGCGCAAGGTAAAAAAAATTTTTCACAAAATGCAAAATGTGACAGATATTTGACCAAAGTTTAATATAAAATAGGAGAATTACATTGATCTTGCTCCTGAATTTACCCGTGATATGCACTTTAAACTCCTAAATATGACCCAACTTTTGAAAGCAGGTTATGTTTCGTTAAATTAAATAATTAGCAATGATCTCCTGTGCTAAGTTTGAGTTATGTTACCGCTTAGCTGTTCTGAAATTTAGAAGGAGGTGGTCCTGGTTAGCTAATTAGCTGGTAGTAATAACTTCCTATGCTACCTTTTACGTAAATGTAAAAGGTAGCATAGGAAGTTATGTAGACTTGGCTAGAATTTAAATCCACGTTTTCTCAGGAGAAGGTTCTGGTTATTAGTTATGTTGGCTTGGAATAACCTTCTGTGGTAACTTTTAGCTCTTACCTGGATGTTTGCTGTTCTTGTATTTTTGTTCAAATCCATGTTTTGCCAGGAGGAAGAGATTCTGGTTAGTTGTGCTAGCTTGGAATAACCTTCTGTGGTAACTTTTACCGTAGCTAAATGAACTTTTAGCACTTACCTGGATGTTTTTGTTCAAATCCCCATTTTGTTAGGAGAAGGAGGAGGTTCTGGTTAGCTTGGGCTAGAATGCAGAATAGCGGACCCAAAACATCCGGGTTTTTCCGGTCATATGGTGCGAGATCTCGGACAGGCTCCGTTGCTAAAG
Organism: Neoarius graeffei; assembly: GCF_027579695.1. Lineage (NCBI taxonomy): Eukaryota > Metazoa > Chordata > Actinopteri > Siluriformes > Ariidae > Neoarius > Neoarius graeffei. The sequence goes on from NC_083570.1 coordinate 11,511,459, forward strand.
CCAAATTAGAAATGGGTGAAGTCGTAGGTCGCGTTAACCGACAATTGTCCGTCATTGACGGATTTTTTTTTTAGCTATGACGGAAAAATCTGAAGGCCGTCGGTCATTTTGACGGATGTTTACCGTTACCATTACCAATAACAATAATAGCCTAATAATAACAATAATAAAACATAATGAAACACACAATTGAAATGATTGGCAAGTTGTGGCAGAGTTTTCTTACATACAGTATACATAGTCTTCACTGCCGTCACTTTCAATCTGAGCCGACGTTGCGGCAGTCTTGATGTTCAGTGCATAGGCTACTCACATTGTAGCCACTGCGCAAGGCTGTCCCCCCCATCGCGCTCCTGACCGCGCTCTGACTTTTCTAACCACTAGCACAGTGAGATGTATTAATGTTTCCCTTCTCTGCAGAAGACACGTCATTTTTGCTATTAAAAAAAGAGATGCATTGGGTTGTTTGTGTCGTTTCCCTGCCTGTACGTCTTAATGCAATAGCGCTCATTTAGGCTAGTTGTTTTCTTGTTTTTAAAATGAAACAAATGCCGATTTATCGTATTCTTCCCCAGCAAGCTTAGGAACATCACTGCTCGAATATCTGCTAAACTATCATTTTAATGAGAGTACGGGTAGACAAACTAACATTTAAACATAACTTCGTTTTATTTAAGACCTTCCGTGTCAGCCCACTACGGGTCACCGCGGGGTGCAGCTGCACCACTGGTGCAGAAAGACCGCATGCTGCAGGATTTCCTCCCTATGAAGAGAGGACTAGCAGGGTCGGGAAATCCAACTTTCAGAGGCTCTTGCCGGCTTCTGATCACTTCCCTGGGAGAAATGTTTCCCGACTTCAGAACTTTGGCTGAAGTGGCGCTGGTTATTCCAGTCTCCAGTGTCGCAGCAGAGCGCGGGTTCAGCCTTCAGAATAAAATTAAAACGTCAATGAGAAGTCGTCTGTCCGAGGCAAAGACGCAAAATTTAATGACAATTGCCTCGGCAGCAGTCTCCGTTGACGACTTTGATTATGCACAAGCGAGCTCCCAATTTAAATCCATGCGGGCCAGAAGGAAGGTTTGAGCTCACGCAAACAGGTCAAATTAGATTGTCACTTAAATCGTTGTAGTGGACTGTTCATATTTTAACTGCAATTGTCTTGCTACGTTGTAAAATAACATTGTTCATATGCTCGTTAAGGCACAACAGCCGCAGTGTTTTTAGCGGAGGGAAAATGGGTTCACAAGTGACCGAACGTCAGAATCTGTTCATCTTTTTGCATCATAAATACATAAATAAATGATTAAATAACGCAAGCTTGTTCTGTGAATTAATTTTTAAATGAAAATGAGTCCATGAAAACACAAGTTATTAAATATATAGCATTTATAGCCTATATACATTGTCATTTAAAAGTTAAAATAAAATGACAGATAATAATGGACAATGACGGAATTTTTACGACCCTGTCCGTCAAAATGACGGACAATGAAAGTCTAACGCAACCACTGGGTGAAGTACACGAATATACCAAGTTAGGAGTTAGGGTAGGGTTTAAAAACCGGTTTTTACGGTCATGTGACGTAAGATGTCGGTGGTCTTGTTCAAAATGGCGACTGGAAAAACGAGATCTTACTTGAGTCCACTATTCTGCAGTAGCTCCTTAGCTTGGAATAACCTTCTGTGGTAACTTTTAGCTAAATGAACTTTGGATGTTTGCTGTTCTTGTGTTTTTGTTTTCCTGATGTTTTTCAGTCAGGTTAGCTGACTAAAGTAACTAGTTAACGGTTTTCACAAAGCAAGTTTGTCCAAAGTTGTCCCCCCCCCCCCCCCCCCCCCAGTTGGATGTTCTTGTAAGCTATGTAAACTAGTTAACTCTGAAAAACCTAAGCTAACATTTAACTGGAATTTTAATTCCGCTTTTGTTAGGACAAGGTTCTGGGAAGCTAGTCTATCCAGTCAGGTAACAACAACCTCCTGTTTTACCTTTAAATTAACCAGGAACTGGGGCGTCATGGCTCGGGTGGATGGGGCGCCGTGCTGTGGGTCCGGGGACCCGGGTTCGATCCCTCCCCGTCTCTCTCTCCCGCTCGTTTCCTGTCTCTACACTGTCCTATCCAATAAAGGATAAAAAAGCCCCCAAAAAAATCTTTAAAAAAAAAAATTTAACCAGGAACTGCTAGTCACAGGTTAGTGACGGGTTTCAAACTTCTACAGGAACGTTCTGGTTTTGTGTCCTTATGGTTCCATCTTTACAAACGAATCTCTATAAATAGCTCCTGTGGTATTTTGGTGGTTTCTAGTCTGCGTTCGTTGCAGCGTTTTTGGACCTGTGATGTGTTGCTGTTCTCACACCAGAACATCAAACATTTTTGAAGATTTTAAGATTAAGATGTGTTTTGTCTTTAGCTGCGTCCCAATAGCTAGTATAAAATTACCACAGCACGTCATGGCTAGATGGCTAACTTTGCTAACAACGTCCTGCTAATGAAAGTCCATTTGTAGTTTAAGTTGTTGTGTGTATCAGATGATCCTGTTGTCTGTACTGACCTTATTTAGGTAGAACTTTTTTCTTCTGTGCTAAATGAAGGTTTGCTTTCACGTGTCGGTCCAAACCAGACACCGCTGCCTCAAGAAGAGAGAGATGTCCGATTGATTGACAGGTGCTCGTGCAGGGTTGCTGGAGGAGGGGGAAGGAGTGGTATATGCCGACATCTCGAAAATATCATTCGTTGATGCAGAAACAAGAATTATAACTTGAAACTTGAAACCAGTGCTCCGATTTTCTTTCCTGTCATGATTGTTGTCGTCATCATCTCTGGCTCTCGTTGGCTGTCAGCAGTTGATGTATTTCGAAGCGATAATCTCGTACGTTAATTAATTTCAACGTTGGCGCATTTTGTCGCTGAACCGCTTCGACGTTACCGCGTGGTTATGATGGACACGCTCCACAGCTCTAAGAAAATATTGTGTGGACTTGGGGTGGGGAAAAATGGAAAAATAAAAGGATTTCTTTCACGAATATTTATTTAATCATGAGCATTAAATTAAACTACAGGGATTTTTACCATCCAGTAACTTCCCATGTATTGTTTTAGTTCTGTTTTTAAAGAATACATTAACGGTGACCGTTCTAGAAGTAATGGAGATGTGTCCCTGATACGTCTTGCACACTTTTCTGGCTACGACCTTCAGAATTCTGCACGTGTGTATGTGCAGTCTCATGCGCCTGGTTTCAGTTTTATGGTGTATGTTATAGTCCAAACCAAGATCTCAGTTTATGACTCCATAAACATGAACCATGACGACTTCTGGAGCAGATTTGATTAGTGAAGTGACGCTAAAGACAGAATGCTTAAAAATGATTGGACAGACGTCCGTGATCTGTTCTTCACCTCAAGTTTACATCTCCTCTGAGTCAAAAGCGTCAAAATATGATGACTTCAAATTGTCTAATGGCTAAGCAGGAAAAGCTAGCAGTTGTTGTAAGCAAGACGTTTGTTTGTTTCTGTTCCTGGACTGTTACAGGGCTCAACATTAACTTTTAAACCCACTTGCCCTGGGGGGAAGTGGGGGTTCATTTCCACCTGCCCCCTATTTTGCAAGAACTTTTTTTTATTTTTTAGGAAAACCATAGAATAGTTGTGAGTTGCAACATAAAATGAAGTTCACACATTGGGTTGAAGTTTGGTTATTGGTTACTTTTTACTTGTAACGGACAATAACAGTTTTATCCAAAATAGTTTTTCCTGCCTTAGTCGATTTGTTTCCATTTCACATGCATTCAGCTGTTGTAAAGTTCAGTGTGTTTAGGCTCATTACTCGATAATGTAGAAATCATAAAATTGAAATCTTTAACAAGGTTTGTATGAAGAAAACAATAGGGTGGCAAGACTTTTGAACAGTACTGTGTTTGAGATTTTTAAATATCCTACACCTCTAGGTTAAAAAATAAAAACGGGCTGCGTCATGACAGACAGGTTAATGTTTGAGTTTAAAATTATTGTTTAGTGTATAGGTTGTGGGTGCTTTTATACAGACCTGGCAACCTGTAACCGAATCAGTGCAGCCAGTCTGTAATGACGCAGCGCGGGTGTGTTTTTTTTTTTTTTAATTAAAACTTAGAGGTGTCTCATCTCATTATCTGTAGCCGCTTTATCCTGTTCTACAGGGTCGCAGGCAAGCTGGAGCCTATCCCAGCTGACTACGGGCGAAAGGCGGGGTACACCCTGGACAAGTCGCCAGGTCATCACAGGGCTGACACATAGACACAGACAACCATTCACACTCACATTCACACCTACGGTCAATTCAGGTGGTGTTTACATTAGACCGTATCAGCGGATCATCAGATTAACGTTTTTAAAAACGATTAGCGTGCACACAGCAACGCCAATACACGGATACGCTCGGCTCCACAGGCATCCTGCGCTCCAAATCACTCCGCCCTGAACAGCGAGTGCCCTCTGGAGGGTGCGCACTCCGGCCCTGCGCAGCTCACAGAGCGCGTGAGTGAAGTGCACGAGCAGTGATTCGGGACTGAGCCGCTGTGTGTGTGATCTCGGTGCATATCGGGCATGCGCGTCACTTACCACTTGCAAGTGGAAGGATGGCAAGCCTAAAGACAATCATAACTACACAATGGGCAGTATTTGCATCAGTATTTGCAGTATTTTCATACTTTTATACTCTTTAATGAAAGGTGATACAAGGCGGAAGTCCGCGCCGTTTTTCAGCAGTCGCGTCACATGACCAACGCCAGCGAATCAGGAAGGTGGATGTCACAGTGACGTTGTCCAATGATGACGCCAGCTAGAGCTCAGCACAGCGTATCCGCGTATCCTCAATGTTTACACAGCACCGGAGCTGACACGATCTGGATTGAATACGTGGACCCTGGCGGATTCCCGTTTCCCAGCGTTTTAATGTGAACGGACAGTGCATCCGCGAAGAAAACGAGACAGATACGGTCTAATGTAAACTTGGCCTTAGAGTCACCAGTTAACCTAACCTGCATGTCTTTGGACTGTGGGGGAAACCGGAGCACCCGGAGGAAACCCACGCGGACACGGGGAGAACATGCAAACTCCGCACAGAAAGGCCCTCGCCGGCCACGGGGCTCGAACCCAGGACCTTCTTGCTGTGAGGCGACAGCGCTAACCACTACACCACCGTGACGCCACTTAGAGGTGTATGATATATAAATATTTTGCACAGGACGGTGTTCCTCTGATAACAAAAACAAAGCTCCAGCTCTCTCTGCTCTTAATCTGTTCTGTTCTTTCAGGATTTATCGCTCATGTCGCTCCTTGTTGAGTTTTTTTTATGCCCAAGTTGTTTGAAACCAATCTGGGTTTTCTGTGTCGAATAAGGAAGCGGCTTCACCTTTAAGAAAATCAACCACTTTCATGAAAGCGCTAACTCGAATGCGAGCAGAAAAAAATAAAATGAGATTCTTAATCAAACTTTTCTATACTCACTTCCGACTTTCTGTTTTTGTAAAACGCATTTTAAATACAATCGTAAATTTCTCTGGCTGAGCTCCTCTCTTCGTATTCTTTAACCGCTCATTTCCTCGTTGTTCTTGAAGCATTTGCTTCTATTTGTTAACATTTTTCTTGATAGCGGGGAGACGGTAATGCCTTTTATCTATTTCTCTGTTCGAACAAGCAAAAATGAACCATATTGAAGACCGGTTAAGCTGCTTGCATGAAAGACGGTGTCTGTCTGACCCCCAGCTGCCGTCATCACGTGATGCACAATCACATTGTGCACAAGGGGTCTATAAACAGTACAAGTACCATTCTACACCAGCCGGGGTATATAAAATAACTTGCAAAGCAGTAAATGAAACTGAGACTAATAAAACAGCCAAGACATAATGGTGGATACGTAGTGAAGGACGCTTTTAGGAACTGAAATAAAAGATCAAAAAGCCTAATTTTTGTTGTACTAGTTCGTAATATATGCTCATTCCAACTTGCACGGTCGGGCATGTCGGGGACATATTGCACTTGCCCGAATGCATGTTTCACTCGCCCCGGGCAATCGGGCAGTCCTTAATGTCGAGCCCTGCGTTACAGATTTTAGCTGAATGCCTTTAAATGTTTGTAAGAAGTTTTATGGTGTGAAAATAAGATCTTTGAGGAATCATGTACGCTTGATAAAGTGTGTGATCGATTGGTCGCCTGCCATGTCTGTCAGACTGGCTCTTTTTATGAAAGTGGGTGGTTCTTGGCAGAAATGTTCCGCACCCAGCCCTTATCCTGTTGACTAGGATTGTGTGTGTGTGTGTGTGGGTGTTTTTTTGCTTTAGTTTTTTTAAGCCAGACCCACCAGGGTGCTACAGTGAAAGCCGAGGTTCCCTTTAGCTGTTCAATAGGATGTGTAGCTGTTAAAGGGTCAGAAGGTCAACTGAGGTCAAACTATTTCCAAGCATCCAACCCCCACAAGTGACTTCTTTATCTTTCTCCTTTCTCTCTCTCTCGCTCGCTCGCTCGCTCGGATATGGAACGATGTGAACAAAGACAAAGCTGGCGCTGTGCTATAATTACCCTCATGTTCTCACACTGACCGTAATAACAACATGAGGTCAGACTATATGGAAAAAAAAAAAAAAGAATTGCAACAAAAATCGCATCACGATAATCATGAACGTTTTCACGATACTCAATATCACATGGAACAACCCTGTAAAAGAGTCCGGTTTGGATTTAATTGGCATTGTAAACGATTTAACAAGGACCAAGAGGGAAAATTAAACAGTTAGTTTAAAAAAAGAAACATTTAAAAGTTTAAAACAGTCTCACGATAACATCGTTACGGTCAGAAGTGTACCGTGAGGTAATTTATCGGAATATCCGATTTTGTCTTTTTTTTTTTTTTCTTTTTAAGTGCAGAGTCTCTGAGATCAGAAATGCCAGGACTCAAGGGTGAACTCTTACGAAGAGGGTAAGGAAGGAAGAGGTGTGTGTGTGTGTGTGAGATGGAGAGTTCCGGAGGTGGAACTTGATACCCGTGCCTTCTGTCTGCATGAAAGACCCCGCCATCACCCCTCCTTGTTCTGTGCCCCCTCACCCTATACTCTTTCTTCTTTCTCTCTGACACACACACACACACACACACTCTTTCTGTTTTTCCACTAACCCAGTGCCAGCGAAGTTGTTGGTGAACCTTTTCAGGACAGACTGTTGTGTTTCTACTAATTTGCCAGCCAATCTTTGACGTAATCTGAGTTAAAAAAAAATCATATTTTACAGATTGTTAAAGAAATCTGATTGATTATGTCATCTGGCTGGGCAAAAAAAATAGACATCTATAGAAACCCGTGTGTGCAAGATGAACGGTTATTTTGAATTTTCAGTCCATATTTTGAATTTGTAGCTGCTAAAAAGGTTTCTTAGCATTAGCAATATCAATTAGCTCGCACGCTGGTCACTGAAAACTTAAAAAAAAAAAAAACTTTAAATTTTTCAAAATATTTTCTCAGGCTGCTGATCGGGCGGCACGGTGGTGTAGTGGTTAGCGCTGTCGCCTCACAGCAAGAAGGTCCTGGGTTCGAGCCCCGGGGCCGGCGAGGGCCTTTCTGTGTGGAGTTTGCATGTTCTCCCCGTGTCCGCGTGGGTTTCCTCCGGGTGCTCCGGTTTCCCCCACAGTCCAAAGACATGCAGGTTAGGTTAACTGGTGACTCTAAATTGAGCGTAGGTGTGAATGTGAGTGTGAATGGTTGTCTGTGTCTATGTGTCAGCCCTGTGATGACCTGGCGACTTGTCCAGGGTGTACCCCGCCTTTCACCCGTAGTCAGCTGGGATAGGCTCCAGCTTGCCTGCGACCCTGTAGAAGGATAAAGCGGCTAGAGATAATGAGATGAGACAATACAGTCGTAATGTTGACTAAAATTCAAAACTTGGTATTTCCCACTTCTAAAAGGGGAAAAAAAATAATAAAAGAAAATGCAACCGTAACTTGGAATTCCTACTCGGAAAGTTAGAACAGGTTTCTTGGGGCCGAGTTTGACGTACTTAGGTGGTGTTTACGTTAGATCGTATCGTTGTCGTCGTGGATGCACTGTCCGTGCACATTAAAACGCCGGGAAACGACTCCACAGGCGGAACAGTTTGAATCCGCCAGGGCCCACGTATTCAACCCAGTACGTATCTGATCCGGTGCTGTGTAAACATTGAGGAACGAGGATACGCAGTGCTGAGCTCTAGCTGACGTCGTCATTGGACAACGTCACTGTGACATCCACCTTCCTGATTCGCTGGTGTTGGTCATGCCACGTTGGTCATGTGACGCGACTGCTGAAAAACCTTCTCCTCTTTAGTCCCAATGACACGGCGTCCCTCATCTCATCTCATCTCATTATCTGTAGCCGCTTTATCCTGTTCTACAGGGTCGCAGGCAAGCTGGAGCCTATCCCAGCTGACTACGGGCGAAAGGCGGGGTACACCCTGGACAAGTCGCCAGGTCATCACAGGGCTGACACATAGACACAGACAACCATTCACACTCACATTCACACCTACGGTCAATTTAGAGTCACCAGTTAGCCTAACCTGCATGTCTTTGGACTGTGGGGGAAACCGGAGCACCCAGAGGAAACCCACGCGGACACGGGGAGAACATGCAAACTCCACACAGAAAGGCCCTCGCCGGCCACGGGGCTCGAACCCAGGACCTTCTTGCTGTGAGGCGACAGCGCTAACCACTACACCACCGTGCCGCACACGGCGTCCCTGATTTCCATAAAGAACTTCAAATTTTGATTCTTATGCTCTCTCGCTCGCTCGCTTGCTTGCTCTCTCTTTCTCTCTCTCTCCTCTCTCTCACACTCTCTTGCTCTCTCTCTCTCACTCACTCGCTCGCTCACTCAATCTCTCACACATTTTATGTGCTTGCAAGTGGTGAGTGACTTGCGCATGCCCGATATGCACTGGGATCATGTGACGTGCCGTCTAATTAGTCATGTGATTAGCGTATCCGTGTATTGGCGTTGCTGTGTGCACGGGGAACGGTTTTGTTGCGGGCACAGAAATTGTGTGTGTACGCGAATCGTTTTAAAAACGTTAATCTGATGATCCGCTGATTCGAAATAATGTAAACAGGGCCTTAAAATGTTTAGCTGTATCTCTGGTACTTTGTCACAATTACCGGTGTGTGTGTTTAGTCATCTTTTATGCTTACGGCTCGTTCGTATGTTAGCAAACAGACCTGTAACTAACTGAAGGTTTAGGAGGTCTTTTCAGAGAATAAAAAAAAAAAATGTATTCACAAAAATCTGTAGTCGTGTATTCCCTTATTTTATGCTAACTGCTAGTCAGTACAGTGCATCAGCTAAATCAAAGCAACGTTAGGATGTTTTACTTTTCGGAAAACACTTCAACACATGTAGCGGTGTCTCGTGTACAGTTTGTCAGGTTTACGTGTTTTGTTTACTTATCTTTTATGCTAACTGTTACTTCGCATATTAGCTAGCATACTTTTTTTTAACTAGCTGCTAAATAAAATAAGGTTAAGTCACACAGCATGGCTGCTTGCACTGTAAATAAATTTCCACTTTTTCTCTACTGTTAAACGTATTTGATGTCTAAATATGAAGCTACACGTGGACATGTTAGTTGGTTAAATCGATAACGCTTGAGGATACTGTTTGGCGTTTTGGGAAGATTAATACATCACTGTTAAAGATTCACTAATGTAATGTTAACGTTAAACAGTTTGCTAGGAATTGACGTGATTCCCCCCCACACACACTTTGTTCAATTTACGAGTTAAAGGAGAAATGAAGGCAATTTTTTTAATCAAAATTCTATTTCTCTCATTTTATTAAATATAGGAATGCATTTTTTATCGCTATTTTGTCACTGCTATAGCAAGTTATGAGTGTTTGAAATATGTTATGTAATATATCAATCCATATGTCAAAGCAATGGCCGTAAGGGTAGTATCTCACTGGGCTGCGACAGCCCGCGACTAGTTGGAGACACAATAATTGCGATAAAATATGCGAATTAGCGACAATTTTCACTTGGAATCGCACTGAATTGATATTTGCATATTTTATCGCAATTGTTGTGTCTCCAACTAGTCGCAGGCTGGCGCAGCCCAGTGAGATACACTCGCACTTCCTGTCTCACGGAAACTGACTTGAGAAGGGTTCGCGACGGCTTTGCGACACCAGCGACACATTTGCGGCTAATTTGAGAGAAATTTTGTCGCACGAGTTTTTTGAACATGTTCAAAATTTCAGCGATGAAGGAGCGACACTTTGTGACTCATGCGAGGAAATTGAGAAGCCCCGCGAATGTTTCAAGACACTTTTGAAACTCTCTCGCGAATGATGTTCGCAATTTGTTGCAAGCTGTTGCAGCCCAGTGAGATACTATTTTAAACGAGATTTGTTGAGACCTGTGCGAGACATCGTAGGACGGAAGTAAAACGTACAGTGGAAATCAAAGTGACCAACATCTGCCAACGTTCCCTGTGTCCAAAATCGCTCACTCATTCACTACTCCCTTCTCACTATATAGGGAATTACTCTATAGAGGACTATACAGTGAGCTCATTGGTAAAATGAAAAAACGCTTTCGGACACTACTCCGTCGCGCTGGTATTTACATCATTACTGTCGCACAATTAAAACGTGCCAGATCAGTCGGCTGGTGGGTTTTCAAAATAATAAATACATGCATGTGTTTTTGTGATAAATCCATATTATACTGAGCGCATTTCACACATTAATCAATACAAAGTACCTGCAGCTTTCAGTTCTTTTAAATCAAAGCTGAATACTTTCTTCTTTGCCGCTGCCTTTTATTAAATTAAATTTGAGACTTTTAATTTGATTTCTTTCAGCGTGACCGCAGTGCATGATGGGATATATTGCTTTGGTTAGTGACCATCGTTGTACACTACTTTTCATGATGCATTGTGGGATACTTTGAGTGCACTGTATAGAGTGTAAATACTCCTCACTAAGGTTTCGGACAGCACTACAAACTGGCGTCCCCACTATATCGTGCCCTATAGTGAGTAGGGAGCGATTTTGGACACGGGTTGTCAAAAGATGCACGCGCCCTCTTTCGAATGCTGATGTAATCAAGCCGGAAGTTTTGTTTGTTTTGATAGCGATCAGGAAAGTTTGAAAAAAGTAGGCAGTAATCGTCATTTCAACTCGTTTTTGTGCAATATTTTGTTTGGAAAGCAGTTTTCAAAATGGCGGCACCGACACCTGGCTGACACGTCACGTTTCGAAGTCTCGTGAAGATCACGCGGATAAACGACGCCTGCCGTGGACCAAACGAACTAAATTCAACATGGCTAAAAACCGAATAGGCCGATAAATATCATATTTAATTGCAATTAGTTGCCAATATGAGTCACGATATAAGGTTACTAAAACCGAAAACGTAATTGAATAACATGTTAATTAAGAAATAAAGCAAGTTTAAAAATGACTTCAGTTCCCCTTTAAATCTAATGTTTCAGGTAGGTGTGTGTGTGTGTGTGTATACACACATTGCAGACTGGCAGGTGAGTTCTGTCTGAGCGGATCCTGTTGATTCGTTGTTTTGTCTGTAGCGGTACGGTGTCTGTCTGGGGTGTTGGGCGTCCAAACACCTTTCATAACCACACACAAACACGGCCCGGGCCTCGTCCTCATCCTCATCATACACACACCCTCAGTTTTGCTTCTAGTTCTTATACACTGAGCTTTAATATTTAAATATTCACATAAATATTTAAACCCCTCTCGAAACACATGTACACCGTGTCATGGGAGTAAAACTCCATGCACTTAATATTTTATTTATTATTTACAATCTGTGCTCCATCCATTATCTGTAGCAGCTTATCCTGTACAGGGTCGCAGGCAAGCTGGAGCCTTCACCCTTACGCTTAGAGATCGTCCTCGTCACCGCAAATTAATATTTATTAATATCTGGATTTCTGTAAAGCTGCTTTGAGACAATGTTCATTATTAAAAGTGCTGTACAAATAAAATAAAATAGAAACAATTAAATTGAAATGTACTTGATTTTGTTTCCCTGAGCTGAGTTTGAGGATTCAGTGCTAGTTATGCCGCTTTTCCATTACAAACGCGGCTGAGCCGTGCCGTGCTGAGTCGAGCTGAGTCGGGCTGAGCGGGGCTATTGAAGTTGCATTTCGACTACAACCGCGCTGAACCGTGCTGGCTGGAAGTGGGTGGACACATTGGGTGGAGTTAGCGAAAGTGGGTGGACGTCACGTGATGTCGTTAAGCGGCGTAAACAGTGACATCAGTGAGCTTTTAAGCGGTAGTCTCACGACCCGGATAGTAAACAATAAACATGGAGGACATGGAGTCGTTAGTGTTGCTGGTCTTGGTGCTGTGGCTTGTTGTCACCGACAACAAGCCACAGCAAGAGCGTATAGATGAGGCGAGGCGCATAAGGCTTCATAATTCTCGTAATTCGTAATTCTCCTTCTTCCGGGTTTACGGTGTTTACAGATCCCAGCGCGCTCGCGGGGCGTGTGTGGGCATGTGAGGACACTCCTCCTCACCAATCAGTGCACAGGGGAGTGTCTGCTCACGCCCCCAGCCTCACTCGGCACGGTTTGGCTCGCTTCAGCCCCACTCCAAAACGGTGCGAGTTTTAGGGGCTAAGCAGGGCTGAAGCGAGCTGAGTCGTGCTGTTTTTTGGTAGTCGAAACGCGAGCCGTGTCGGGCTGAAGTGAGCTGAAGCGAGCTGAAAAAGGGTAGTGGAAAAGGGCCATTAGTTAGCAAGTTTGCTAACATGACTGAATAGGCTACCAAATCACAGTGGCTAATATGCTAAGCGTTAGCACTAGTTAGCTGCTAAATAGGTTAATGTTAGGAGGGTTTTTTTTTCTTTCTCAGAGATTTAGTTTAATCAGCAATAAAAATAAAATAAAAATTTTAGCTGTGTCTCCATTTTTTTTTTTTGGTCAGTACCTAATTTACTTTTTTATGCTAACCGCTAGTCAGTATATTAGCTAGCATGCTATTAACTAGCTGATAAGTCAGAAACCACAGCCTTTGGACTTTTTTCCTTTTCTGTCACATTTTGTGACTTTATTATTATTATCAACAATAAAATGTTAAAATGTTCTGTGTCTCTTGTGCTTTTATTTTCAGGCTTGCCTCCATTTTGTTTACTTATCTGTTATGCTAGGTACCATATCAGCTAGGACAGGGGTTTTCAAAGTGTGGGAGAGTCAGCCCCCCCTCGGAGAGCAAATAAACAACAGCGCCCCCCCTTACAATTTTTGTTGTTGCTATACTTAATGTTCCATTCATATTTTTAAAAAATGGTTGTTGTAGACATTTTTCTTTTTTTTCTTTTTCACATTTTAAACATCTGTGCTTTTTAAAACATCTTGTTTTACACATTTTAAACATCTCATAGCATCGTTAGCTAGCACCTCTTGGCAGACAACACACTGTGGCAGTGGAGCATCTTCAGATCCAGTCCATGAAAATCCAAACTTTAAATAATCGTGGTCATACTTCCTTCTTTTTCCAGTCCCGCCAGGATTTCACGGGCCTTTTTTGTGATTGTTGCGGGCTAAAATGTCTGATGTTGCGGGGGGGTTTCCAAAAAATTGCGATGAAAGTTGCGGTGTTTTTTAGGTTTTTGTTGCGATTACATTGCGGGAGGAAGTGAAAGTTGCAAGAAATTGTTGTGATTTTCTCTTTTTGTGATTAAAATTGAGTGATATGTTAAATATTATTACTGAAAAACTATTGATTAAAAAAACAAAGACACTGAGAAATGGTCCTATAAACAACTTTACCAATATAAAAGATTACCAGGACTACAAAAATGCAGAAAAATAGGCTTTACTTATCCAAATGCTCCTGTTGGTTCAAAAGTTAAAGTGCAGAGAACCTCACAGCACAACATGAAGTTACCTTAAAATATAATATAAATGCCTCAGCTTTCATGTAAGAAAAAAAAACTATTAATACTAGTACTGTGTGCAGGCAGTCTCTCCTGAAGACTAAATTAAACAATAATTATAAACTAATAAAATAAATGGCTCAGGCTTCATAGAAGAAAAAAAAACAATTTGAACAGAATCTCACAGTATGATGCTGAAGCTGCCTAAACAATGGAAAATAAAATACCATTTTGGCAAAAATGTTGGCATCCGTTAATTTCTTGTATTAAGTAAAAAAATCATGTAAAGTGCACACAGTCCTTCACTGTAAACATAACACACTTTCAGTAACCGAATTGAAGCCTATATAAACACTGACTTGCACATCATGCAATGTTGCCAGATACTGCTGACGTTTTCCAGCCCAAAATATGTTCAAAACCCGCCAAAATGCACTTGAAACCGCCCAATCTGGCAACACTGCGCGCATGCTGCTTCTCTTGAACGTATACACGGAAGTAAGGCGGAAGGTAGTTTGTCGACGTCACCTCAAGACGACACCAACGATTGGTCAAATTTGCAGGAAAGTTGCGGTGATTGGATCAACACCGCCCTGAATTCGCGGGGATTGGTTGAATTTGCGTTGAAGTTGCAAATCGCAACATCCTGGAGGCTCTGTCTCCTCACTCACTGTAGCTTTAGGTGCTAAAAATCGATCCATTTTGTCTCTGAGGCTAGCTGAAGTTCACTAAATGTCCGCAGTAGTAACTTAGTCTGGTTTATTTTTCCTCACGTTGCGCCCCCTCGAAGAACTCTGGCGCCCCACACTTTGAAAAGCCCTGAGCTAGGAGATTTGTAACTATCTGCTAAATTGGTTAAAATTAAGATATGTTTTCTTTAAAATATCTATTGTATTAGCAAAAAAAAAAAGTATTTCTTTCTCTCAGACTTATTTGTAGTTATTTACTTGTATACTAACCAGCAGCTAGCATAATAGCTAGCATGCTTTTAACTAGCTGCTCAGTAGGAAACTCAAGCGTTGTTGGCACAGTTTTCTTTTCGGGGGTAATATTTTGAATTTATCTAAAAAAAAAGAGCGAGAGTGTGTAGTGGTGCCTTTTGTGCTTTTAGGCTTTCCTGTGTATGTTTTGCTTATGGGCATTTTTTCACTCAGGGTACACATTTGGAGAAATAAGATGTTATGCAGGTGTATTTAAAAAAAAAAAGTCAAGTTTCTTGTATTAAGCTTATATGTTTACATTTGTGTCATCGGATCACCACAGAGAACACTTTTCAAATTTTGTTTCCATGTTGATTCTTTCATTTTTTTTTATGCCTTATTGGTCAATTTTAGGGCTGTTTTGGCATGTTTATACTGTTCCACTGTACATTGAACTATATAACATCATACAAAATCCCACATTTCTAGTGCATTTTGTGCTATAAGATTGATATGAAATGATAATGTAGTATCTCTGCTTAATTTAATATATGCACATAAACGAGTCATTTATCGCCTGGTAAAAATTTTGCAGTTCTTTAATAACATGTCCGTCGTTATGCCAAATGACGTTTTTGGTCAGTGTTCTCAAAAAGGAACCCAAAAATTCAATCACTGAATATTTTAATGGTATCCATTTTGGTAGTTTCAATCTCTATATACGTAGGAATAATGCACAGAAAAAAAATTGTTGACTGTAAGGCACCGACACCTTTCAGCGTTCATTGAAAATGTTCACTGGGATAATGGAAAACAGCAACGTAGCCCTCTCTAAACTTGGGATTTAATCAGGGTTAAAGAATTTCCCGTAATGTTTTTATAATTACCATGAGAAGTAAAGGTATAAAAATGCCTTTAGTCATTACAGACTTGAAGTAATTGCACTGAGTAGTGGTTTAATTGAGAAATGTAGTCTCGTAGCCCATGTAGTCTCCGTAGCCCCCAATTCTTCGTTAGGTGTTTCTTTGTTAGAAAAAATATTTGATTCTGTGCTCATTGCCATACAAATTGTACAACCCCAATTCCAAAAAAGCTGGGACACTGTGTAAACTGTAAATAAAAACAGAATGCGCTAATTTGCAATTCATGGAAATCCTATATTTCATTGAAAATAGTACAAAGACAACATATCAAATGTTGAAACTGAGAAATTTTAATGTTTTTTGAAAAATATATGCTCATTTTGAATTTGTTGTCAGTAACACATTTCAAAAAAGTTGGGAGAGGGGCATGTTTACCACTGTGTTGCATCACCGCTACTTTTAACAACACTCTGTAAATGTTTGGGAACTGAGGAGACCAATTGCTGTAGTTTTGAAGGAGAAATGTTGTCCCATTCTTGCCTGATATACAATTTCATTTGCTCAACAGTTTGGGGTCTCCTTTGTCATATTTTGTGCTCCATAATGCACCAAATGTTTAAAATGGGAGACAGGGCTGGACTGCAGGCAGGCCAGTTTAGCACCCATACTCTTTTATGATGGAGCCATGCAGTTTTAATATGTGCAGAAAGCATTTTGGGATTGTCTTGCTGAAAGAAGGAAGGCCTTCCCTGAAAAAAAGATTTTGTCTGGATGGCAGCATATTGCTCTGAAACATGTATATATCATTCAGCATTAATGATGCCTTCCCAGATGTACAAGCTCCCCATGTCATGCACTCTAATGCCCCCTCATACCATCACAGATGCTGGCTTTTGAACTGCGCACTGATAACAAGCCGGATGGTCCCTCTCCTCTTTAGCCTGGAGGGCGTGGTGTCCATGATTTGTAATAAGAATTTCTACTTTTGATTCATCAGACCTCAGGACAATTTTCCACTTTGCCTCAGGCCAAGAGAAGGTGGCGGTGTTTCTGGATATTGTTTATATCTGGTTTTAACTTGCATTTGCGGATGCAGTAATGAACTGTTTTCACAGACGATGGTTTTCTGAAGTGTTCCTGAGCCCATACAGTGATTTCCACTACAGACACGTGTCTGCTTTTAACGCAGTGTTGCCTAAGGGCCTGAAGATCACAGGCATCCAATGTCAGTTTTTAGCCTTGTCTCTTGCATACAGAGATTTCTCCAGATTCTCTGAATCTTTTAATTATGTTATGGACCATAGATGATGTGAACCCCAAATTCTTTGCAATTTTACATTGAGGAATGTTATTATTAAATTGTTGCACTGTTTGCCCACGCAGTCTTTCACAGAGCGATGAACCCCTCCTCATCTTCACTTCTGAGAGACTCCGCCTCGCTGGGATGCTCTTTTTATACCCAATCATGTTACTGACCTGTTACCAATTAACCAAATTAGTTTTTTTTTTTTGCATTACACAACTTTTTCAGTGTTTTGTTGCCCCGTCCCAACTTTTCTGAAACGTGTTGCTGACATCAAATTCAAAATGAGCATATATTTTTCAAAAAGCAATAAAATTTCTCGTTTTCAACATTTGATATGTTGTCTTTGTACTATTTTCAATGAAATATAGGGTTTCCATGATTTGCAAATCATCATGTTCTGTTTTTATTTGTTTTACACAGTGTCCCAATTTTTTTGGAATTGGGGTTGTATTTCATAATATTTCCAATAAAATGTATCTAGTTATACCTTTAAATCTTTCCTTTTTTTTTTTTTTATTCCGTGGAAAAAAATATACCCTGGTGTAGTCTCCGTAGCCCCCACCAATTCACCGAAACGGCGGTCTTGACCAACAGGCCATATCTTCTGAATCAGATGAGGATGCCTCATGAAATTTTCACACTGTAATATTAAGATATGTGGAAACAAAATGCACTGACTAAAAATCTAAAAACTAAACTTTCAAAAAAAACGACCATTTTGGAACAGAAATGTGGACCCTGAGTGAAAAAAATGCCGTTATCTTTTACACGTTTAACCGCCTGCTATACAGTATATTAGCCAGCTAGCCAGACTAGGTTAAAGTTCGGAGGGTTTCTTTTTCCTTTTCTGAAACTTGTTTGTATTGAAATGAATGATAAAGTTATGTGTGTTCTCTGTTACGCCTGAAGGTTGTAGGGGTTCGCTGATTGATTAGCAGTTGGTTATTAGAGAGCCAGTAGACTGTTTATAAGTATTACAGTTAAAGTTACGGGGCTCGAAAATTCATCAACCAGCCGAGGTGTCGTTTTGCACGAGAAGCATGGTCGAGATCAAATAACATTCCATCTGTGTGTAAGGCATGGACGGGTGTGAACACGGGGAAACGTGAAGCGTCAGAACTGGACAGCTGAGACAGCTGAGGGACGGATTTGATTGTGTGTGTGTGTGTGTGAGAGAGAGAGAGGGGTTTTGGTGGACTTTGTGTGACTTTAGATGCACAGATAACTGGACAAAGGCAGAACACTGGAAAAGTTAAACTATCTCAACTGAAATAAATCGTTAGTTAGTGGAATTTTATGAAACATGGCCTTATAAAAATGCTTCAGGGAGTAGCTGCTCCATACACTACCGTTCAAAAGTTTGGGGTCACCCAGACAATTTTGTGTTTTCCATGAAAAGTCGCACTTTTATTTACCACCATAAGTTGTAAAATGAATAGAAAATATAGTCGAGACATTTTTCTGGCCATTTTGAGCATTTAATCGACCCCACAAACGTGATGCTCCAGAAACTCAATCTGCTCAAAGAAAGGTCAGTTTTATAGCTTCTCTAAGGCTACGTTCACACTGCAGGCTGAAGTGACTCAAATCCGATCTTTTCGCCCATATGTGACCTGTATCCGATCTTTTATTGACAATATGAACGACACAGATCCGATTTTTTCAAATCCGACCCAGGCCGTTTGGATATGTGGTCCTAATTCCGATTCCTATCCGCTCTTTTCATATGCAACTTCAGTCTGAACCGCCAGGTCGCATTCATCCGACTTACACGTCATCAACAAGCCACAAACGTCACTATTCTGCGCTGAAGTAGGCGGCGGGTCTCTCAAAAAAAGTTACAACAACATGGCGCATAATCACGGGCGCAGATAGAGGGTGGGACTCGTCCCACCCAGATTTAAATTCACCTCGTTCGGTCCCCCCCACTTATAGGGAGGTAAAAACGTCTATGCTGTCTTTCTTTGCATAAGGCAAACCTCACGGAAAAATCAAAAGACTAATTACCATTCGGTTTATTGAGGTGCACAGCAGTGTATACATAGTTGCAACAACTCACATAAAACAAAGACTGATATTTGGTTGGTTGAGCTGCGCAGACTGCACAGGTTGCGAGCTCGAGCTTGGTTGCTATGGTAACCCACAACAAGTTTGACAGGCATATCGGGGTTGGGGTTGGTTTGCTGGCAGCTTTGTCCCCCCCAGTTTTTTGTCCCCCCCCAGTTCAAAAAACGTATCTGCGCCCCTGCGCATGACATCAATGCGAGGGACGCTTCGGGCTGTGAAGGTTCTGAATCTTCTCAATGGAAGGACGCAGAGGTTAGGGAGCTGATTTCCATTTGGGGGGATGCAGCTATTCAAGCTAGATTGGATGGGTCATACCGCAACCGGGTGGTTTTACTTCCGTAAACACTGGCCATGCTCACTGCGTGTGATGTCGTCGTATCCTGCAATGCGCATGCGGAACACTTTTAGGTCGCTTTTCGTTCATACTGAGGATCACATACAAGTCGCATATATTTGTTAATGTGAACGACCTCACAAAAAAATCGGATTTCACAAAAAAATCGGAATTGAGCATTAAGCCTTGCAGTGTGAATGTAGCGTAAAGAGCTAAACTGTTTTCAGCTGTGCTAACATGATTGTACAAGGGTTTTCTAATCATCCATTAGCCTTCTGAGGCAATGAGCAAACACATTGTACCATTAGAACACTGGAGTGATAGTTGCTGGAAATGGGCCTCTATACACCTATGGAGATATTGCACCAAAAACCAGACATTTGCAGCTAGAATAGTCATTTACCACATTAGCAATGTATAGAGTGGATTTCTGATTAGTTTAAAGTGATCTTCATTGAAAAGAACAGTGCTTTTCTTTCAAAAATAATAAGGACATTTCAAAGTGACCCCAAACTTTTGAACGGTAGTGTATGAGGGTTGTGTTTTGGCCTACGTCTGTTCCTCTCAGGGTTCTATATCCGTCCACAGTGAGAATGAAAAGTTTTGATGTGTCTCACACACACACACAGTGTTCAGTGAGATCAGGACGCTCTACCAGTAGCAGCTCACTGCAAGACTCCTACTACACTGTGAAAACTGAAAAAACACACGTGTGTGGAAACATTCCTGAGTGACGGTCCACCTATACAACATTAATGGAGGAGAAAAATCTCTCTATCTCTGCATTATTTCCTTCACCTCCTACTCTGTCGTTGTTTTTTTTTGTTCCTTTCTGTCAGATGAACGACGTGGGAGGCAAAAACGAAAACATATTTTTCAAAAAAGTGAGGAGAAAAAAAAAAGGATTAATTTCCTGGTCTTGCACTCACCATTTGGACACGACTCATGCGATTGTTTGTCCGTTTGTACATTTTAAACTCGGATGGATAAAAAAGTCATCCAGGTTAATCGATGATCGTTATAAAAATTATTATTCTATCAATATTCACCGGATATGAGCAGTCGCGAGCGCTGATTGCCTGCTCTGCTACTAGGATATCAGCTCATATACTGTGAGTAGAGGGGGAAAAAAATGGCAGCACGTGTTGCTGAAGCAACCGAGGATGAAGTAAAAAAAAAAAAAAAACTCGACTCGAAAACAAAGCCCCAAAAAATAAAAAGAAAAAGAAACAAAATATGGAATGAAAATATTTGATGGCAAGAATGTATCTTTTTTTTTTCGA
This sequence comes from Neoarius graeffei, assembly GCF_027579695.1. Taxonomy (NCBI): domain Eukaryota; kingdom Metazoa; phylum Chordata; class Actinopteri; order Siluriformes; family Ariidae; genus Neoarius; species Neoarius graeffei. Next base: position 11,532,139 of record NC_083570.1, read on the forward strand.
GTATTATTACAGGGTTTCCCATACATAGACCATTGTGTGGTGCAGCGCCACACAATGGATTCCTATCGCCACACAATCAGACTCGTGATTTTGAAAAAAAAAAATTCCGTTGCGTATCGTTCCGGTCATTCATAGTGCTCTTTCTTCTCGTTCACGCGCGCGCGCACACACCCACACACAGGGGGGAGAGAGAGAGAGAGAGAGGCGTGTACACAGTAGGCCTGTTAGGCTAATTAAAAATAACGCAGCCTTCCAGATTCGCCTTCTGACCCCTTATTTTAAAAGGTAGCCTACGTCGTGCTCGTGATGAGCTTTATCATAGCCTTCTTGGCTTACAGGAAATGGATATCCCTGAGTCAGGCTATAAACCAATTTTGATGCATACAGCAGCAGCTTGATGCGAGGAACCGGCCTTATTGCATTATCCCATTTATCCCGCTTCAGCAATGACTTCCCTTACGATAGGGCACCTGAGGTGTTTTTTTTTTTTTTTTTCAGGAAGCCACGCAGAATTAAATGTTCTGATCGGGCATGCAGGCTTTGCACCAATTAGGGTAATGCTTTTTCATTATTGTTAGTTGCCTTGGCGTTACCTTAAGTGGTTTCTTACATCTAATTATGATATTTTATTATTATTTTGTTACATTATACTATTTATTTCATTTTAGTATTGGTTGAGGTAAGTGTTGAGTTCAATATTTAAAATAAAAACCTCCAGCTTGTTTTTTGCAATTTATTCCTTGAATGTCAACTAAAGAATGATTGAAAGATTGCCACCAAAAAGGCAAAAAACTAAGGTCAAAACCAGAGATGCACCGATTGACCGGCTGCCGATCAGAATCGGCCGATTTTCATGTGATCGGCCATGACCGGCAACCGGCCGGTCAAAATTAAAATATGCTGATTTTCTGCCGATCAAAACGTGTGTATCACATAGAGATGAAAGTGGAAATACTCGTATTTCGCAACTAAAAAGACTGCAGCTACACTGACAGCTTGAACATGCTTTCTAGTGCGATTGTGTTGCGCTTGCGCAGAACAGTATCAGTCCTGCGCACCTAACGAGCTCCGGCGCACACGTCGTTAACAAAAAAAATTCACTATATTTGGATATATTATATATCCGAATATAGTAAATTTTTTTTTTTGTACCAGATATTGGATGTGAAAAGAAGAAAATGTTTGTGGTTGTGTGAATTTCCCATTACAGGAATTAATATGTTAGCCTATTACCAAACATCTAGTTAGATTTGTACAAAGAGGAAAAAAATGTCTTTTTGTTTTACAACCTTGGTTGCACTTGATTCCATTGGAAATTACTCTACAAATACACATTTGACAAAGATGATAGAATGGCTATGGTATAAGTATGACTGGAAATTTTGTATTTTGATACTGAATGAAGAAATGGGTTGTTCTATAAGGCATAAGTTTTCAGATCTAAATAGGCTTATGAAAGTGTGTTCCATAGCAGTAGGCAAATAATATATGAGGGGGAAGTTGTTTTTGTGCCAGATATTGGATGAGAAAAGAAAAAAATGTTTGTGTGAATTTCCTATTTCAGGAATTAATATGTTAATACCAAACATGAAGAAAGATTTTACAAAGAACAATGTCTTTTTGTTTGTTTTCAACCTTTGAGGTGTTAAATTTATTACTGAAAATCTGGCAGAATGTTCTATTAAAGAAAAGATAAAAAGAAAATAGTCTTTGTGTGTGCTGTGAAGTGGTTTGAAAACATGAAATCGGAATCGGCCAAAATCGGTATCGGCAGGTCACACTCCATGGAAAATCGGAATCGGCCCAAAAAATTGCAATCAGTGCATCTCTAGTAAAAACTAAACTTTAACTTCAATTTTGGTGAGTAATTTTCATAAATTTAAAAGACAGGTTTTCCACCAACATCAAGCCCAGCAAACTAATGGCCTGCCCTGTAATGTAAAGTTGGATTGAGGCATGAAACCAGGCAGGGTTCTGGGAAAAATTGTTTTAGCTGTCTTCTCTTAAAGAACTTAAAAGAATTTAGATTGAACTGGATAATCTCAAATGCTTCTTGTAGCTTTAAAATAGTCCCAGCAGGTGACTCTGAAGAAAAATACTGTGTGTTTGAACACCGCCCGCTGTAAACACTTTGCATACACCCCAATGACCGACTCCACCGACCGCCACGACACCACCGCGCACGATTCCCTCATCGGCACAGTGGAGCACCACAAATTGCTACCTGGTCTGTGGGAAACATTATTATTATTATTATTATTATCGCATTTTTCACAAATTGCTCCGGTCATTTCGCTGGTTTGTTTACGTCCTAAGCGGAAATTATTTTGTCAGACATTTTGTACAAAATTTTATCGAATTTGCAAAAACTGAAAATAAAAATGCTCCGTTTCTCAGTGAATGTGGAGAGAATAAAACAGTTATTCCACTCAATCTCGTCGTACATGGATATAGCGCTATCAGCTCATGTACGACTCGATTTTGTGGAATAACTGTTAATTATAATCGCAATTTTTATGATCATGCTGTAAGAATTGGACACTTTTTAAGAAGTTTTTTGCACTTATCTTTCTTTTTTTTTTTTTAACATCCCTGAGTTGATAAAAGCAGGTTGTGTTGTGATGAGTGACGGAATGAAAAAAAAAATTAGTTCATATAAATTTATAATTATAACTGTAATTAGCGTAAATGAATATAGTCTAGTATTATTCTAATTTTATTCACATAAATCCGCTGATGATGGACGGACGGTCAGACTGAGGGACAAGCAGATAGAAGGACAGAGAGACAGACTGGCAGAAAGCTGGATGGAAAGGAGGATACGCGTCTATGAATGGACAAAGGCAGAAAGACGGATTGATAGTCAAACAGACGGAGATAGGTGAGCAGAAAGACAAATGGAAGGACAAACGGACAGACAGAAAGATGCCTGGAAGGCTGAAAGACAGACAGGAGTGAGTGTATGAATGATTGGCTGCGGTTTCTCTCTCTCTCTCATATCTGAGGGTGATTGTTCTGCTTTGAGGATTCCTTGTATTAGCTTAAAGCAGGGGTTTTCAAAGTGTGGGAGAGTCAGCCCCCCCTCGGAGAGCAAATAAACAACAGCGCCCCCCCTTACAATTTTTGTTGTTGCTATACTTAATGTTCCATTCGTATTTAAAAAAAAAAAAGGTTGTTGTACACTGTTTTTTTCTTTTTCACATTTTAAACATCTGTGCTTTTTAAAACATCTTGTTTTACACATTTTAAACATCCCATAGCATCGTTAGCTAGCACCTCTTGGCAGACAACACATTGTGGCAGTGGAGCATCTTCAGATCCAGTCCATGAAAATCCAAACTTTAAATAATCGTGGTCATACTTCCTTCTTTTTCCAGTCCCCCCAGGATTCCGCGGGCCTTTTTTGTGATTGTTGTGGGCTAAAATGTCTGATGTTGCGGGGGTTTCCAAAAAAATTGCGATGAAAGTTGTGGTGTTTTTTAGGTTTTTGTTGCGATTACATTGCGGGAGGAAGTGAAAGTTGCGAGAAATTGTTGCAATTTTCTCTTTTTGTGATTAAAATTGAGTGATATGTTAAATATTAAGTTATTACTGAAAAACTATTGATTAAAAAAACAAAGACACTGAGAAATGGTCCTATAAACAACTTTACCAATATAAAAGATTACCAGGACTACAAAAATGCAGAAAAATAGGCTTTACTTATCCAAATGCACCTGTTGGTTCAAAAGTTAAAGTGCAGAGAACCTCACAGCACAACATGAAGTTACCTTAAAATATAATATAAATGCCTCAGCTTTCATGTAAGAAAAAAAAAACTATTAATACTAGTACTGTGTGCAGGCAGTCTCTCCTGAAGACTAAATTAAACAATAATTATAAACTAATAAAATAAATGGCTCAGGCTTCATAGAAGAAAAAAAACAATTTGAACAGAATCTCACAGTATGATGCTGAAGCTGCCTAAACAATGGAAAATAAAATACCATTTTGGCAAAAATGTTGGCATATATTAATTTCTTGTATTAAGTAAAAAAAAAAATAAAGTGCACACAGTCCTTCACTGTAAACATAACACACTTTCAGTAACAGAATTTAAGCCTATATAAACACTGACTCACACATCATGCAATGTTGCCAGATACTGCTGACGTTTTCCAGTCCAAAATATATTCAAAACCCGCCAAAATGCACTTGAAACCGCCAATCTGGCAACACTGAGCGCATGCTGCTTCTCTTGAACATAGACATCCGGAAGTAAGGCGGAAGGTAGTTTGTCGATGTCACCTCAAGACGACGCCAACGATTGGTCAAATTTGCGGGAAAGTTGCGGTGATTGGATATAATTGCAACACCGCCCTGAATTCGCGGGGATTGGTTGAATTTGCGCTGAAGTTGCAAATCGGAACATCCTGGAGGCTCTGTTTTTTTGCTTGGCCGTCTCCTCACTCCCTGTAGCTTTAGGTACTAAAAATCGATCCATTTTGTCTCTCATGTTGCGCCCCCCCTGAAGAACTCTGGTGCCCCCCAGGGGGGGCGCGCCCCACACTTTGAAAAGCCCTGGATTAAAGGATATGGGACATGGATTTTTTTCTGGGCATAATTATGTATAAAGGACATAAGAAATGCCATCTAAATCACTGCAGGGCGTCAAAAATGTGAAAATCATCACATTATTCAACTTTTTTATACATCAGCGTAAAACAATGATTCGTTAATTAGCTAGGTGGTCACATGACCCGTGACGTCACAAAAACTTTCCAAGGAGCCAGCGCTTGGGAATCTAATGTAAACAGGTTACCGAAATGGACACCATCGACAGTGACATTCCCGATGTTTCACAGAGATGTGAAGTTAGACCCTATCAATTCGAACCGATAGCTGGAAATTCACATGAACATGGATCTTGTCTTTACTCTGACGGGTCAGATGATTCTGAGAGTGAGAGTTCATTCAGTCCCCATGAAACTGAAAGCGGTCGGCTCGATAACACTTCCTGGTAAGTTAAAAACAATTCTGCTCAAAGGCTAATGATCTGTTGAAAGAAGTATTATTTTTGTATCATACATTGAAAGTTCATCATAGATCTAGCTAAAGTCCATTGCAAGCTAGTTTTTTTTTTGCTGATATTTTTCAAGATTGATTGAGATACAATGCTTCCAGAGTCCGAGATGAAAACATTCAAAATGGCGAAACGCCATCACACAGCCAACAACACTACGCCATTTGGCGAAAGAGATGAAAATTAAGAAAAGTTAAACAAACTTACCAACATTTATTTAAATGTCCATAATGTTACAGGATTTCTTGACTGTCTCTACAGTTGTAGGAATGTTAGGCCCTGTATATTATGGCGCTATCACTGCCTCCATGAACCCGGCTATACGGCCTCTTAAATTTGGCTTGGCAATTAATATCGTTCAGTACCTGAGTATTAATGTTGAAAGAATCCTCGGTGAAATGGTCCGAACACAGTTTGTGGGAAACAGTAGGTGCAAAGTTTTTTCTACGGCAGTAGTGAGCCCACACTTTCCTCAGCTTCGGGTCCTTGGGGAATGCAAAAAAACTTACTCCAGGGCATTTCCCATCGGAATTATTGCAACCATAAGCAGCACAATACACCATGATGTCCAATGTACTTTAAAGACTATAAAAACAATTTTCTTGTCATCCACTTCTCCATTCATCTACCCGCTTGTGCTGTGCCCGAAAGTTTTTGTGACGTATGATCACGTGACCGCGGCTCTTCCGGTTGTAGAAAATGCATATCGGAAGTCGAGCAGAAATGCCATATAATCATCACGAATATAACGATTTTGCTGAATTTAATAGATGATTTTGTGTTTGTTGATGCAATTAATTCATATTTTTAATGGAAAGAAACTGATATAGCGTACATTTATGTTTCATGTCCCATGTCCTTTAAGGGCATGGATCTGATTTTTAAAATACTACTCAAGAATTTTTTTGCACTTTTTTTTTTAACATCCCTGAGTTGATAAAAGCAGGTTGTTGTGTTGTGACGAGTGACGGAATGAAAAAAAAAATTAGTTCATATAAATTTATAATTATAACTGTAATTAGCGTAAATGAATATAGTCTAGTATTATTCTAATTTTATTCACATAAACCCGCTGATGATGGACGGACGGTCAGACTGAGGGACAAGCAGATAGAAGGACAGAGAGACAGACTGGCAGAAAGCTGGATGGAAAGGAGGACACGCGTCTATGAATGGACAAAGGCAGAAAGACGGATTGATAGTCAAACAGACGTAGATAGGTGAGCAGAAAGACAAATGGAAGGACAAACGGACAGACAGAAAGATGCCTGGAAGGCTGAAAGACAGACAGGAGTGAGTGTATGAATGATTGGCTGCAGTTTCTCTCTCTCTCTCTCTCTCATATCTGAGGGTGATGTTCTGCTTTGAGGATTCGTTGTATTAGCTTAATTAGCTCTTTAACACACACGCCGTGCAAGTATGAACAGTTCTGCTTGTAACTGATGGATGGAACATATTTCAGGAATCTCCTCTTAAAGGAACAGCGAGGCTGAAAGCGAGCGTCACATCACGTCGTCCTCTTTCCACTAAACGCAAGCGATTATCCGGGACGCCTCGGTGTGTGACGTTTTGCTTCTTCAGTGTAAAGCTGGAGCGATGAGGCTGATACGGCCGACGCGTTGTTTAGGTAATTAGGTGGTTCGAATTTATTTCAGGTGATGTTTATTTTCATTGCTCGTTGGTGACGTTGGCCTCGTAGCTCCAGCTCAAAACAAGGAACAAGGCGTTATTGTTCTCGTGTGATCCTGCAGGGTTTTTTTTTTTTTTTTGATACAGCAATTTGCAGCAGCAGCCAGACGCTGTAAATACACACACACACACACACACACACCCTTAAGTACTCACACTGTCTGCTTTCTACAGTTCCTCTCATGTTTAACCTCCTCGGAACGAGCACAAACTCAAATTACATGTGTATGAAGAGGAAAGCATGGACAGAATTCCGCATTATTCCGGCTGTGATGGTGGGAATGGGATTACACATTAAGGTTTTCCCATGGCAACGATCCAAAGTCTATTAACACCACAGTAACGAAAGGATGTAACGGTGTTAATTTAAACAGCAGGAAGCTACATGATCTTCAGAAACCCAAGAACCTCATGAGGAACCCAGGAACTTCTGCAGGAATTTGAAAGCCTTTTTTTTTTTAATAGGAATGTTTTATGGGCGGCACGGTGGTGTAGTGGTTAGCGCTGTCGCCTCACAGCAAGAAGGTCCGAGTTCGAGCCCCGTGGCCGGCGAGGGCCTTTCTGTGCGGAGTTTGCATGTTCTCCCCGTGTCCGCGTGGGTTTCCTCCGGGTGCTCCGGTTTCCCCCACAGTCCAAAGACATGCAGGTTAGGTTAACTGGTGACTCTAATGCCGCTTTTCCACTACAAACGCGGCTGAGTCGGGCTGAGCCGTGCCGTGCTGAGTCGAGCTGAGTGGGGCTTTTGGAGTTGCATTTCGACTACAACCGCGCTGAACCGTGCTGGCTGGAAGTGGGTGGACACATTGGGTGGAGTTAGCGAAAGTGGGTGGACGTCACGTGATGTCGTTAAGCAGCGCAAACAGTGACATCAGTGAGCTTTTAAGCGGTAGTCTCACGACCCGAATAGTAAACAATAAACATGGAGGACATGGAGTCGTTAGTGTTGCTGGTCTTGGTGCTGTGGCTTGTTGTCACCGACAACGCCAACAGATACTGGCAAGAGCGTATAGATGAGGCGAGGCGCATAAGGCTTCAGAAATTCTCGTAATTCTTCTCCTTCCGGGTTTGCGGTGTTTACAGATCTCAGCGTGCTCGCGGGGCGTGTGTGGGCATGTGAGGACACTCCTCCTCACCAATCAGTGCACAGGGGAGTGTCTGCTCACGCCCCCAGACTCACTCGGCTTGTTTTGGCTCGCTTCAGCCCCACTCCAAAACGGTGCGAGTTTTAGGGGCTAAGCAGGGCTGAAACGAGCTGAGTCGTGCTGGTTTTTGGTAGTCGAAACGCGAGCCGTGTCGGGCTGAAGTGAGCTGAAGCGAGCTGAAAAAGGGTAGTGGAAAAGGGCCATAAATTGAGCGTAGGTGTGAATGTGAGTGTGAATGGTTGTCTGTGTCTATGTGTCAGCCCTGTGATGACCTGGCGACTTGTCCAGGGTGTACCCCGCCTTTCGCCCGTAGTCAGCTGGGATAGGCTCCAGCTTGCCTGCGACCCTGTAGAACAGGATAAAGCGGCTAGAGATAATGAGATGAGGAATGTTTTACAGGAATCCAGAATGATTTTAGAAAAATGTTAAGAACTCAAATCAAATCAAGTTTATTTGTACAGCGCTTTTAACAATAAACATTGTCGCAAAGCAGCTTTACAGAATTTGAACGACTTAAAACATGAGCTAATTGTATCCCTAATCTATCCCCAATGAGCACGCCTGTGGCGACGGTGGCAAGGAAAAACTCCCTCAGACGACATGAGGAAGAAATCTCGAGAGGAACCAGACTCAAAAGGGAACCCATCCTCATTTGGGCAACAACAGACAGCCTGACTATAATATTAACAGTTTTAACAGGTATAACCCTCAACTGTCCTCATGGGGCCGTCCTTCACAGGAGCGGGGCGATAAAACTCCGACCAGACACAGGGCACCAGGATGGATCAAGCAGGTCCGAGGGGCAGAAGAGGCCAGCATCTCAATCCCAGGATCAACATGTAACTCAGAGGGACAGATTGGGGGGGAAGAGAGAGAGAAAGAAAATACGTTGTTAGGTATGCCCTAAAAATGACAAGTATTAAATCTGTGTGGTAGGCTCGCAGAGACGAGAGTCTTTACATCACGCATAACACACAACAATGGCATGTTAATATGGTAAAAAATATCATGACCTGCTCTGGCTGGATGCTTGATATTATTTTATTTATTTATTTTCAGTTAACCAGAACCCCAGTAACTTATTCAAGAATTGGAAAACTTTTTTTTTTTTTTAAACAATCCTGAGAGATGTTTTTAGGAAGTTGGGAACAGAGACTTTCAGGATCCTTTTACAGGAACTCAGGAACTGTACGAGAAATCCAGATGCGTTTTTAACTTGTAACTTCTTAAGTAACTGAACTTTTTTTTTTTTTGGTCACTTTATCTTTAACTGTTTAGTTCCTGTTTCAGACTCGGTGGTTTTCTGCAGACGAGGAACTATTGTGGGCGGAGCTTGTAGTACTGAAACTCAATAATTAAGCGAATGCAAGCAGCACGAGATGACGAGCTTGCTTATTTACCAGATTTAATGTTTCTAGATTTTTATATCCGAGGTGATGTAGTGCTGTAGAACATTTTCTCCATGGTGTTGACACATTAACGTGTGTGTGTGTGTGTGTGTTGGGTTGTTTTACACTTGCACTTGTGCAGCTGCTTAAAAAAGCCGCTGTAAGCTCCGTATCCAGAGCGCTGAAGCGTCGCCCCGACTCTGATGGGTCTCTGTCTGTGACTTCGATGGCAGCCGCACCACTCAACAGAATCTGACTGCTATCCTTATACACACCATCTGTCAGACACACACACACACACACACACACTGTGTGTGTGTGTGTGTAATTGGAGAGGGGTTTGTGGTTGTGGTTAGGACTCTAATAGCTGGTAAGTGGTCTGTAATGGTGAGGTTTGTCCTGTAAACACTTCACCCTTTTTGTCTCTCCATCTCTTTGTTGGTCTCTCTCTCTCTCTCTCTCTCTCTCTCTCTCCTTCTCTCTCTCTCACACTTTTTTTTTCTGTCTCACAGTTTATCTGTCTGTCTCTCACTTGTGCTCTCTCTCTGTCTCACACACTTTCTCTGTATCTCTCGCTGTCTCTAACTCTCTCACACACATGCACACATTCTCGCTCACTTGCTCTCTCTCACTCTCTCTGTATCTCTCGCTGTCTGTCACTCACACTCTCTCACTCTCTCTGTATCTCTCGCTCTCGCTTTCTCTCACTCACACTCTCTCACTCTCTCTGTATCTCTCGCTCTCCGCTGTCTCTCACTCACACACTCTCTCTGTATCTCTCGCTGTCTCTCACTCACACTCTCTCACTCTCTCTGTATCTCTCGCTGTCTCTCACTCACACTCGCTGTCTCTCTCTCTCACTCTCTCTGTATCTCTTGCTGTCTCTCACTCACACTCTCTGTCTCTCACTCACACTCGCTGTCTCTCTCACTCTCTCTGTATCTCTCGCTGTCTCTCTCTCACTCTCTCTGTATCTCTCGCTGTCTCTCTCTCACTCTCTGTATCTCTCGCTGTCTCTCTCACTCTCTCTGTATCTCTCGCTGTCTCTCTCACTGTATCTCTCGCTGTCTCTCTCACTCTGTATCTCTCGCTCTCTCTCTCACTCTGCATCTCTCGCTCTCTCTCTCACTCTGTATCTCTCGCTGTCTCTCTCTCACTCTCTCTGTATCTCTCGCTGTCTCTCTCACTCTCTCTGTATCTCTCGCTGTCTCTCTCTCTCGCTGTCTCTCTCTCTCTGTATCTCTCACTGTCTCTCTCACTCTGTATCTCTCGCTGTCTCTCTCACTCTGTATCTCTCGCTGTCTCTCTCTCACTCTCTCTGTATCTCTTGCTGTCTCTCTCTCACTCTCTCACACTCTCTCACTCTCTCTGTATCTCTCTCTCTCACTCTCTCACACTCTCTCTGTATCTCTCGCTGTCTCTCTCACACTCTCTCACTCTGTATCTCTCTCTCACTCTCTCACACTCTCACTCTGTATCTCTCGCTGTCTCTCTCTCTCTCACTCTCTCTGTATCTCTCGCTGTCTCTCTCTCACACTCTGTATCTCTTGCTGTCTCTCTCACTCTCTCTGTATCTCTCGCTGTCTCTCACTCACACTCTCTCTGTATCTCTGTCTCTCACACACATTCTCTCACTTTCTCTGTATCTCTCTCTCTCACACACACACACACACACACACACACACACACACACACACACACACACATGCGTGTTCTCACTTTCTCTGTATCTCTTGCTGTCTCTCTCACTCTCACACATTCTCTCTGTATCTCTCTGTCTCTCTCATGTTCTCTATCTCTCTCACACACACACACACACACACACACACACACACACACACACACACATGCACACACAAGCACGCGTATATCTTCTCTGTCTCTCTCTCTCTCCCAAATGCTCACATGCGCTCTCTCTCTCTCTCACTTTCTCTGTATTTATCGGTCTCTCTAACTCTCTCTCTCTCTCTCTCTCACTGTATTCATGTCTCTGTTATAAAAATGTACATAAACAATCTAAAGCACATTATTGATTAACTGATTCGTAAATAAATGAAAGCGAGCGAGAGGGAGGGAGAGAAACCAGGACAGAGAGGAAGCAGGCAAATTAGTAATTCACAAGCAAAGAATGACTTTTTTTTTTTTAAACCCCTGTCCCTGTTTAACACTTGGTTGCGCCCAACCCGTCGTCCTCTCTGTCACTTCTCACAAACAGTAGCTGGTGCAAGCAACAGGCACCCGGCATACGGAATGAAAAGAGGGGCAACGACAGTTTTATCTCTCAAAAAGAGAGAACCCTCTTCCCAACAGGAGGGCCGTTACTGTCATGGCGTTACTGCTCATGAGTCAAATAACGGAATGGGTCTTGTTTTCTGCTGTGGGTCCGTTGTGTTGGGTGAAGTGTTGGCGAGAGTAGCCATCGTAGGATCAGACCACTTTAATCGTAGCTACGAGGTGGATATGAGTATCTTATAGTTAGTTAGGGATTTCCCATCGCCAGGGTCCCGGTTAAATTGTGGCGTAAGTAGTACATGGCTGATGATATGTTCAGGAAGTGCTTTTACCACACAGGGAATGATCTGATGTTCTTCCACTGCACTAGTTGGGATGTGTACATCATACACGCCCCCGGATTCCCTTAAACGGGTCAAGACCTTGAGGAATCCACCGAGCCTTTTCAGAAACCCAGGAACTTTTTTTTTTTCAGGAATGCAGGAGCATTTCTCGGATCTTGTTAACTTTTTTTCCATTTTCTTCATCAGGATTGGCCAGCTTAGTTGGAGGTCAAAGGTCAGTTGAATCGAGGGCAGTCGTGTGTTTGTGTCTCTCTGATTTCATAAAACAGAAAACGAAACCTATCCATCACACACACATGCCGTATGCTGAATAAAAGCAGGTTAGGACTGAACCGAAGGTTGCACAGGAAGTTAAATCCAGTCACATGACTAAATCCTGCCAGCTGACTGGGCAGTGTGGTGTGTTCGGTGACGCTGAGAGCGGCGCTGCTGTTAAAAAATAAATAAATCCAACAATCATGTTGTTACCTTGTGGATTAATCACTAATGACCTCCAGCTAGCACAGGCTTCTCGAAGCAGGTTACAAAATCGTTAGTTTGGCGTAAAGCGTTAATGTTTATAAAGTAGAATTACGTCTCATTAAATTGCAGAAATTAATTTCGCTGTAACTTGGCTGTTTGTTGTCATGCTGTGTGGCGTCGAATCCCATGTTTTCACAGTTCATGATGGGAACCTTTTCAGGAATCATGGAACTTTTTTTTTTCAAGGATCTCCAAACGTTTTCAAGAATCATTCAGAACCTTTTTAGAAGCCTTCAAACCAGGAACCTTTTCAGGAACTCAGGAACTTTAGTCATGTTTCAACCGAAGAATATACTTTGCCTATACACCTTTTTGTTTTCTAAGAACTGAGAATCCACAGCCTTTTTAAGAAACGTTTAACCCTTTCGTCCATCACCAACCCTTCCACGAGCCTAGGAAGTTGGGAATCTTTTCAGGAACCTTTTGAGGAACTCAAACTTCAGGTATAAGGTTCTAGGAACCCAGAACTCGGCTCTTTCAATGACCCTCGGGATGCTTTCAGGAATTCGGTGAGCTGTTTGTTGTTGGAGCCTGGGAACTGTTTTCTGTCCGTGCAGTCCTTCTCATGAAGCCAAAAATAGTTACAGAAAAGTAAATCAATAACTAGCTTTCAACTTGAGAATTGGGTTCAAGAATCCTGGAACCTTCATGAAAATGTTTTTGTTTTTAAAATAAATCTCTTCTCTCACACACACACACACTATGACAGTGATGGAGTGGTATTTAGCGTAACCAACTCCTCTCGTTTATTTAAGTCTCCTGTTTTTAAACTGTGTGTGTAGCACCAGGGTGTGGACCAGTTTCAATATGGGGTTTAAATCTCACTGTGTGTGTGTGTGTGTGTGTGTGTGTGTTCCCCACATCCTAAGCTTGATCCTCTAATTACTGTAATTCACTAAATCCCAGGCAGTGAAAGTGAGAGTTTAAAGTCTCTCCGCTGAGCCGCACGTTTTATGAGCCGAGCTGATGAGTTCTGCAGAGGAAGCCTGAATAAATACTCCTGCACTGACACGCCCCCTGCGCCCGACACGCCCCCCTGCGCCATCCTTAATACAGCTTTAAAATGCATGCATAAAATACTGATCTTTAATTACACAAGTAAATTTTGTATGTACATTAGCTAACAGGCTAATGTAGCAATTATCAATAAGGAAAACCCTCAAAGAAGGCGTGGTCTTGCTGTTCCAGTGAAGGTGTGGCTTTTGTGTGTTCAGTCTCAGTGAAGGAGGCGTGGCCTCTAGGTGGTCGGTCTCAGTGAAGGAGGTGTGGTCTCTGGGTGTGTCGGTCTCAGTGAAGGAGGCGTGGTCTCTGGGTGTGTCGGTCTCAGTGAAGGAGGCGTGGTCTCTGGGTGTGCCGGTCTCAGTGAAGGAGGCGTGGTCTCTGGGTGTGCCGGTCTCAGTGAAGGAGGCGTGGTCTCTGGGTGTGTCGGTCTCAGTGAAGGAGGCGTGGTCTCTGGGTGTGTCGGTCTCAGCGAAGGAGGCGTGGTCTCTGGGTGTGCCGGTCTCAGCGAAGGAGGCGTGGTCTCTGGGTGTGCCGGTCTCAGCGAAGGAGGCGTGGTCTCTGGGTGTGTCGGTCTCAGCGATGGAGGCGTGGTCTCTGGGTGTGTCGGTCTCAGCGATGGAGGCGTGGTCTCTGGGTGTGTCGGTCTCAGCGATGGAGGCGTGGTCTCTGGGTGTGTCGGTCTCAGCGATGGAGGCGTGGTCTCTGGGTGTGTCGGTCTCAGCGATGGAGGCGTGGTCTCTGGGTGTGTCGGTCTCAGCGATGGAGGCGTGGTCTCTGGGTGTGTCGGCCTCGGCGAAGGAGTGAATACTTTTTGCAAAACAGTGTAAATAATATGAAAGACTTGCGTTAAGTCAGTCATTTATCTGCTTGTACTGGGTTGTTAATGAAGGTGTTTGTCGTAATATTTTGGCAGCAGAGATGAGAAAAATAAATTGGATGGAGAGATCACAGGGAGAGAAAGTACCGGCCTGAGGAAGACCTGCTGCTGAGGAAGAAAAAAGGATGAACAGATTCAAATCCGATGATGAAATGAGTGCAACTGTAAACACAACCACGCGATCAGATAAAGAGAGAGAAGGATGGAGGAACATTTCCCAGAGTGCCTGCTGGACTAATGTTCCCTGTTGGCTGCCATTTGATATAACACATGACAGTGAGGTGTGTGTGTGTGTGTGTGTGTGTGTGTGTGTGTGTGTGTGTGTGTGTGTGTGTGTGTGTGTGTGTGTGTGAGGGAGAGAGAAAGGCGGCTTTTTCTTTTGATACGTCTTACACATTCTCTGCCAAATCGATGGCTCCTGTGAAAGATGAGCTGTCTGCTTCTCTACATTCCATATGTCGTGTGTGCGCTGCTGCAGACCTGTGGAGAATTTACTCCTGAGCACACTCGACCAATCACAGCGCAGCATCATTTAAACAGAGGGAAACCCCAGTGGAGGGTAATTCCCTGCTGCGCAGATAAACATGAACACACACACACACACACACACACACAATAAGTATATAATCTCAGCGTTGTTAGCATCTCTCAGCTGCTTGCCATGACAACTTTGTGTTTGTTTACAAGCATGATGGTTATTAAACAGTGAGATTTCACTTTTATACGTCGTTATCAAAGTACCGTAATTGCTGGAGTAGCACGGCTACCGTAAATACACTAATGCCGCTTTTCCACTACAAATGCGGCTGAGCTGGGCTGAGCCGTGCGGTGCTGAGTTGGGCTGAGTCGGGCTGAGTGGGGCTGTTGGAGTTGCATTTCGACTACAACCGCGCTGAACCGTGCTGGCTGGAAGTGGGTGGACACATTGGGTGGAGTTAGCGAAAGTGGGTGGACGTCACGTGATGTCGTTAGGTGGCGCAAACAGTGACATCAGTGACCTTTTAAGCGGTAGTCTCACGACCCGGATAGTAAACAATAAACATGGAGTCGTTAGTGTTGCTGGTCTTGGTGCTGTGGCTTGTTGTCACCGACAACGCCAACAGATACTGGCAAGAGCGTATAGATGAGGCGAGGCACATAAGGCTTCATAATTCTCGTAATTCTTCTTCTTCCGGGTTTGCGGTGTTTACAGATCCCAGCGTGCTCGCGGGGCGTGTGTGGGCGTGTGAGGACACTCCTCCTCACCAATCAGTGCACAGGGGAGTGTCTGCTCACGCCCCCAGCCCCACTCGGCTCGGTTTGGCTCACTTCAGCCCCACTCCAAAACCGAGCGAGTTTTAGGGGCTAAGCAGGGCTGAAGCGAGCTGAGTCGTGCTGCTCTGAGGTAGTCGAAACACGAGCCGTGTCGGGCTGAAGTGAGCTGAGAAAGGGTAGTGGAAAAGGGCCATAACACACGGGCAAACTGCCATTACTCTAATATGCAAAAAGGAAGAAAAATACACATCTAATGGTTTTGAAAATGCAGTGTGTTTTGTGTGTGACAGAGAGAGAGCGGGGTTAAGGAGCATTTTTGCCCTCAGTGCTTTCAGCCTATCACATGACGTGTCATCTGATCAGAACACGGTGACCCACGCTCCCTCTGAGACTCTCTAATGATTTAACTCCACTCGGGATGTTCATTACAAAGAAATGTCACACGGTGTGCTTCAAATCAAATAAAAAAAAAAAAACAAAAAACAATACATGGTCATGGCAAGACTGGAACATGCTCCCGCTTTGATGTGTTTTTTTTTTTTTTTTTTAATTCCAAACCCAAGCATTATCTCATCTCATTATCTGTAGCCGCTTTATCCTGTTCTACAGGGTCGCAAGCAAGCTGGAGCCTATCCCAGCTGACTACGGGCGAAAGGCGGGGTACACCCTGGACAAGTCGCCAGGTCATCACAGGGCTGACACATAGACACAGACAACCATTCACACCTACGGTCAATTTAGAGTCACCAGTTAACCTAACCTGCATGTCTTTGGACTGTGGGGGAAACCGGAGCACCCGGAGGAAACCCACGCGGACACGGGGAGAACATGCAAACTCCACACAGAAAGGCCCTCGCCGGCCCCGGGGCTCGAACCCAGGACCTTCTTGCTGTGAGGCGACAGCGCTAACCACTACACCACTGTGCCACCACCCAAGCATTAAAGAACACAAATATTGAGTCACCATTTTTGATGTTGGCAATGTTCCAAAAACATTCTACAATAATTTGGCGACATTTGAGGCCATAGAGCTTAAACTGTACCACGGTCATTGCTATTATAAATTCTTTCAACTGATCCATTTCGTTGCCGTATAGCTATTACGGTCGTCTCGTGGGCAGATACGAAGGAAAGAAACTTGAAACGGTGAATTTGTGAGGTTTTCCTGCACGGAGCGCTAACCAGTGGCGGTCCCATGCTTTCAAAACGCAAACGACGAACTGGACTCTGGGAAAAGTGTGCCGGCGAATTGGACGTTTTAAGCTTCAATTCAGGTGGGGTTTACATTAGACCGTATCAGCGGATCATCAGATTAACGTTTTTAAAAACGATTAGCGTGCACACAGCAACGCCAATACACAGATACGCTAATCACATGACTAATTCGGCACGTAAGTTGAAATGTGTCAGTGCGGCTCATCGCTTCCTCCTCAGCGGCTGCGCTCCAAATCACTCCGCCCTGAACAGCGAGTGCCCTCTGGAGGGTGCGCACTCCGGCCCTGCGCAGCTC
This sequence comes from Neoarius graeffei, assembly GCF_027579695.1. NCBI lineage: Eukaryota > Metazoa > Chordata > Actinopteri > Siluriformes > Ariidae > Neoarius > Neoarius graeffei. The sequence continues at coordinate 11,549,161 of NC_083570.1, forward strand.
ACAGAGCGCGCGAGTGAAGTGCACGAGCAGTGATTCGAGACTGAGCCGCTGTGCGCAAGTCACTTACCACTTGCAAGTGGAAGGATGGCAAGCCTAAAGACAATCATAACTACACAATGGGCAGTATTTGCATCAGTATTTGCAGTATTTTCATACTTTTATACTCTTTAATGAAAGGTGATACAAGGCGGAAGTCCGCGCCGTTTTTCAGCAGTCGCGTCACATGACCAACGCCAGCGAATCAGGAAGGTGGATGTCACAGTGACGTTGTCCAATGAGACGCCAGCTAGAGCTCAGCACAGCGTATCCGCGTATTCTCAATGTTTACACAGCACCGGACCAGACACGATCTGGATTGAATACGTGGACCCTGGCGGATTCCCGTTTCCCGGCGTTTCCAGGCGTTTTAATGTAAACGGACAGTGCATCCGCGAAGAAAACGAGACAGATACGGTCTAATGTAAACTTGGCCTCAGTTGTAGGATGTGTATATGGAAATGAGAACAGCTAGGAGTGGGCGTGGCACAAATGCAAAAGATTGGAATGTAGGGGTGTCTTGGAGCTGCTCTTGTTTCCATGTATGGCTTCAGAGACACACCCATGTGTACTCGGCCCTGTAGAGAAATGACAGTGGCTCTAAGTGGGTGTTCCTCAAACACCATAGATGGGGAATATATACATTTTTTAAATATAGGTGTGTGTTTTAGTCCATATATACTCAGCAAAAATAAACTTGACACTCATTATTTTTCAAATAGTGTTTAGAAACTTTTCTTGAAAGAGTTCTTGTTGTGATTATGGTTAAATGCATTGTCAAGGGCATTACGTCACACATTCATTCTACTGGTCGGGCCTACGTAGCACGTGCGAGAGCACTGCACGCTAAAATCACGTTTCCACGTGACCTATTGATACACGTGCAATTGATCTCACGGTAGCAGAGTAGAGTGTCATCTCAGAAAAACAAGGTTTTATGGTTAATTATTCGTTAATTTGCAATGCCACGACTGTCAAACATTCAGCGTGAACGTGCCATTGGCATGCTGAATACGGGAACATCCGTCACTGACGTTGCGAGGGTTATGGGATGCAGTCGACAGACCATCCGTAATCTCCAGACACGTCTCCATCAAACTGGCACCACAGCCGACCGTAAGGAACCCTCCACAGAACTTGCAGGAGCTTGGTGCCATGTTGGTACAAATATGGCGGCGCATTCCCCAAGCTGTGTTCAGACGCATCATCCAATCCATGAGGAGACGTTGTATCGCAGTTGTGAACGCCCATGGAGGACACACCCGATATTGACATGATTTCATTAAGTTGTGACTCACAGTTTTTGATCATGGACATTGTCGTCGCATTTCCGGTGGAACCGATTCCATGACAAACATGATCTGTATGCTATAGCATCTTAGCCTGGCTAACGCGACTTCAAAGCTCTGCGAGCATTTGGTCTGGCCAAGCCCAACCGTTTCCCAGAGCCCGTGGTTGACCCGCCTCCCTGAGATGCCTCAGTTTGCTACTGGTCGAAGCCAGAAAAGGCTGTGACGAAGCTTAAACCAATCACATCACTCTTTCCTCTGACGTATGTGACGCGACGGGGCTAACTGGTAGATTAAACTCTTACCGAAGCCGGTCGGGAGCAAGGCGAAAACGTCCTTCCTTTCAATAAATACCTCCAGGGCTGCTCTTTGCTCCGTTTTCAATGAGAACTTCCCGTTGAATGCTTTCAATACAGCATCTACCGCTGTGTTAAAGGCTTGCCGCTGCTCCATGTTCGTGATGTGAATGAAGCGCTTCCGGCATAGATTCTGTAAACAATCTATGGCTTCCGGTCGCAGTTCTACTACGTCAGTGCCTTGAACACGCCTCTACCCAGGGCCGTTGGAGAGGCTCAAAGTTGATTGGTTCCCGATTTTTCGGGAGCTTGGAAATGCTGTAGATAGCCTGCCTGGCCAGACTAAGCTCGGAACAGGCCCTCGTGTCGCGTCACGCTTAGGATGGGCGGGCCCAGGCTAATAGCATCTTTAATGACAAGATAATTGAATACAATCGTTATTTCAAACCTATTTTCCAAAATGTTCAAATTATTGACTTTGAAACGAGTGTAAAGTTTTTATTTTTGTTGAGTGTGTATATATATGGAAATGAGAGTGGATCTGAGTGGGCGGGGCTCACCCAAAATAAACAGGAATGCAGGCGTGTCTTTGAGTCCATATACGGAAATGAGCACAGCTATACGTGGGCGTGCCTTGAACAGCATTAATAGGCGTCCATACGGTATGTGGACTTGAAGACACGCCTGCATTCCTATTTATTTTGGGTGAGCCACGCCCACTCAGAGCCACTCTCTTTTTCCCTATATGGGCTAATTGCTCGGAAATATTGACCAGTTTTTGAACCCCGGAGTCATGGTGATGTTATTCTGTGTCCTTGAACATAATGTTGTGAAGATCGTGATGTATTGCGTGACTGATTTTATTGTCAAAACACCTGCATTAAAGCGGAATAATGTGTCAGGTTTGGTGCCATACTAATTCTGTCAGTGTGTGTGTGTGGGGTCCTGTCAAGTGTAGACACACACACACATAGAAAGAATGGAATGTTGTGGTGGATGCCAGAGAGCTTGTCCTGGTAATGAACTACGATTCGAGACATGGTGCTGCATACAATCTCTCTCTCTCTCTCTGTCAGTGGTTTATTAGTCTTTCTTATCTTTCCTTTAATAAAACACCATCATGCAGGTATTTTTATCAAAACACAAACTCTAATTTGCTTCTCTGATTGGTCAGAAGGTGTTTACTTCCTTTTCGTTTCCATAGTAACGGTTGATTCGCAAGCTTTCCTGTAAGCAGATGTTTCATTAAAGCGCCTGTAAGGAGTCTCCAGTGTCGGAGGTGAAGCTCTGTACCCTTAGGGTCTCTGATCTCTTCAGGACCGAGGAGTTCACACTTTGTGGTTGCTCAGGAACATGGCGAGCTGTAACGCGAGTGAGAGCAGGAACTCCTGTTTCATGGACTTTGCACAACGTTAAATGTAACTTTAAACGGATAAAAGCATCGTCATTTCTTGAATAAGTAAAGAGCTGTGGTAAAAGAGAACTCGAACCTTCAGGACATGCTGTTATCCCCGTCATGGATTGTTTTCCTGTAACTGAACGGCATGAAGTGTTTTATTCCGTCTAAACTCGGTGTGTATGAGCAGATGTGACGGTGCGACTCAGCAGTGGCCGGCTGTCACTTCAGGGATTTGAACATGTTTGCTGTGTGCTTTTTTTTTTTTAATGAATTTAAAAAAAAAAAAAGCTCACATATTTTTCAGAATTATCTCATCTCGTCATCTGTAGCCGCTTTATCCTGTTCCACAGGGTCGCAGGCAAGCTGGAGCCTATCCCAGCTGACTACGGGCGAAAGGCGGGGTACACCCTGGACAAGTCGCCAGGTCATCACAGGGCTGACACATAGACACAGACAACCATTCACACTCACACTCACACCTACGGTCAATTTAGAGTCACCAGTTAACCTAACCTGCATGTCTTTGGACTGTGGGGGAAACCGGAGCACCCGGAGGAAACCCACGCGGACAGGGGGAGAACATGCAAACTCCACACAGAAAGGCCCCCGCCGGCCACGGGGCTCGAACCCGGACATTCTTGCTGTGAGGCGACAGCGCTAACCACTACACCACCGTGCCGCCCTCCTCAAAGGTTTTTTTTTTCCCCCTCCACTCGGCTTCGTATTTTTATTTTCTATTCAGCTTCGTAGTTTTTTCTCACCCTGGCTTCATGGTTGTTTTCTCTCCACTCCAGCTTCGTAGTTTGTTTTTTTTCACTCGGCTTCATAGTTTTATTCCCCCCCCATTTAGTGGCATTATTTATTTTCCCCCCTCTGCTTGGCTTTGTAGGTTTTTTTTTGTTTGTTTATTATTGTTTTCCCTCTGCTCAGCTTCACGCACACACATTTAATTTATTTATATATATATAATATAATATAATATAATATAATATAATATAATATAGGGCGGCACGGTGGTGTAGTGGTTAGCGCTGTCGCCTCACAGCAAGAAGGTCCTGGGTTCGAGCCCCGGGGCCGGCGAGGGCCTTTCTGTGTGGAGCTTGCATGTTCTCCCCGTGTCCGCGTGGGTTTCCTCCGGGTGCTCCGGTTTCCCCCACAGTCCAAAGACATGCAGGTTAGGTTAACTGGTGACTCTAAATTGACCGTAGGTGTGAATGTGAGTGTGAATGGTTGTCTGTGTCTATGTGTCAGCCCTGTGATGACCTGGCGACTTGTCCAGGGTGTACCCCGCCTTTCGCCCGTAGTCAGCTGGGATAGGCTCCAGCTTGCCTGCGACCCTGTAGAAGGATAAAGCGGCTAGAGATAATGAGATGAGATGAGATAATATAATATAATTTTCCCCCCTCTGCTCAGCTCCGTAGTTTGTTTGTTTGTTTGGTTTTTTTTGTTTATTTTTTCTGCTCAGCTTCATATTTTTATTTTCCATTCAGCTTCATTTTTTTTCTCAACCTGGCTTCGTGGTTGTTTTCTCTCCACTCAGCTTCATAGTTTAGTTTTTTTTTTACCCGGCTTCATAGTATTCCCCCCCCCCCCCCCCCCCCCATTTAGCTTCATAGGTGTTTTTTTTTTTTAATTTATTTTGTCCCCCCTCTGCGCGACTTCATAGGTTTTTATTTTTAATCATTTTTTAATATTTTTATTTATTTATTTATCCTCTGCTCAGATTCGTAGTTTTTATTATTATTATTATTATTATTATTACTCCCCCACACACACACACACACTCAGCTTCGCAGGTTTTTATTATTTATTTTTAAATATTTTTATTTATTTATCCTCTGCTCAGCTTCATAGTTTTTTGATGATGATGATGATGATGGATAAATAAATAGAAATAACCTTTGAAGCTGAGCATGGGGGGGAAGTAATAATAATAATAATCTCATCTCATTATCTGTAGCCGCTTTATCCTGTTCTACAGGGTCGCAGGCAAGCTGGAGCCTATCCCAGCTGACTACGGGCGAAAGGCGGGGTACACCCTGGACAAGTCGCCAGGTCATCACAGGGCTGACACATAGACACAGACAACCATTCACACTCACATTCACACCTACGCTCAATTTAGAGTCACCAGTTAACCTAACCTGCATGTCTTTGGACTGTGGGGGAAACCGGAGCACCCGGAGGAAACCCACGCGGACACGGGGAGAACATGCAAACTCCACACAGAAAGGCCCTTGCCGGCCACGGGGCTCGAACCCGGACCTTCTTGCTGTGAGGCGACAGCGCTAACCACTACACCACCGGGCCGCCCTAATAATAATAATAATAATAATAATAATAATTACTTCCCCCCCTGCTCAGCTTCAAAGGTTATTTCTATTTATTTATTTATTTATTTATCCTCTGCTCAGCTTCATAGTTTTTGTTTTCCCCTCCACTCTGCCCCCCCCCCCCAGCTACATGGTGGTGTTTTTTTTTTTTTTCTTTTCTTTTCTTCTTCCCCCCTCCACTCGGATTTGTAGGTCCACCCCAAGTCGGCTTCATATGGTTTTTTGTTGTTGTTGTTGTTTTTTTTTTTTTTTTTGTCCTCCCCCCAATTCGGATTTCACTCTGCTTCATTGGGCTTTTTCCCCTCTGCCCAGCTTCGTAGTTTTTGTTTGTTTGTTTGTTTGGTTGGTTGGTTGGTTGGTTGGTTGGTTTTTTGTTTATTTTTTGTTTTCCCCTCCACTCAGCTTCATGGTTTCTTTTTGTTTTCCCCTCCTCTGCTCAGCTTTGTAGTCTGTTCTCCCCCCAAAAAAAAACCAAAACAAAAAAACACCTTGGATTTGTAGGTCCCCCCCACTCGGTGTAGTTTTCCTCTGTGCACTTTAGCGTAACTATTAGCTGGAATTGTTGTTGATAAACTCTGAAATGTGTAACTATAATTCTGTCCGTTATTTTCTGAAAGTGTTTCTTTAACAGAAGACTTTGGGTGGTGATGGCTGCATTCGACTGATATTAAAGTAAACTTCAGACACCATTGCAGCTGGTTGACTGACTGCATTTGTGAATTTGATGTTTCTGAAAAAAAAAAATTTTTTTTTTTAAATTTTTTATTTACCACTAAAGGTTATGTGTTTTTAGCCCAGATGTGACACTGTAGAAGACACACAGCCCACGTGCTCCACCCTGGAGCTGATTGAGTGTTCGTGCTGTTCTGAGAGCACGGAGTCGGAGATAAAGACTCGCTGAGGAAAGTGGAGATGTGTGTTTGAAATTCAGCGAGACGTCTCCGTGCGTCTCGGCGCACTGTAATTGATGTAATCTTGTAAAAGTGTGAGGATCAGCAGTGAAGTTGTCCTGACACGCTCGCAGACGCACCGAGGTAAAACCGGGCCAAACAAACATCACTGAACATTTCCACTCGGTGCTGAGGGCAGGGCAGAGGAGAGGAGAGGAGAGGAATAACACACTCGGTGTTGTGCTGTTACAGGAAAATAATCAACTGCAGGGTGGGTGAGGAAGCAGAGCTACTGTTACCATGGACAAGTTGATTATTTTCCTCTACCAGCTTGTCCCTGAGTGTTTTATTCTTTCAACATCACAGCAATTTACCATCAATTACATTTTTCATATTTATTATAAAGTAGTTTTTATCCAGTTATTGTTATATACAATTTAAGATTGTGGAACATTCAGGAACTTTTTTTTATTTCTTACACTTTATCTTATTTTTCTTTCGACTTAACCTGTTTTATTTTTTTCTTTCTTGCTCACTCTTCTTCCTTCCTGTCCTCCCTTCTTCTTTCCTTCCTTCTCAAGTCTCTCTCTCTCTCTGTCTCTCCTGTTAGGACTTGTCTATGTTATCCAAAAACTTTTCTCCACAAACATATAAACTTACTGATTGTTTTTGTGCGTGCGCTACTTTTTGACTTGTGCGTTTCCTCCATTCGAGGTAAATTGTTAAATGAAAAATGACAAGGACGCAGCTGGTGTGTTTTGTTTTTCTAACACCCCGCAATACACACACACACACACACACACACAGCAAGTCTCAACAGGCTGTGTGTGGAGGGCTGAGTTGGTGTTGAGGGATGGCTTTATAAATGGTCATGCAGAAGCGTGTAGAGGATGGACTCCGCCATCAGTTTGTTTTGCACAACTTCCTGCTGTCAAAGGACAAACAATAACCCATACATACATTTTATATATATATATAGTTTACGTGGCAGTGTGTGGGTATGCGCGCGCACACATAACAGGTTATAATGTTCAGAGCTATGGACTATTCTGTCTGTTCTGATCTGTTCATCTCTCTCTCTCTCTCTCTCTGTGTGCCTGTATCTCTCTCTCTCTGTGTGCCTGTATCTCTCTCTCTCTCTCTCTCTCTCTCTCTGTGTGTGCCTGTGTATCTCTCTCTCTCTGTGTGCCTGTGTATCTCTCTCTCTCTCTCTCTGTGTGCCTGTATCTCTCTCTCTCTCTCTCTCTCTCTGTGTGTGCCTGTGTATCTCTCTCTCTCTGTGTGCCTGTGTATCTCTCTCTCTCTCTCTCTCTCTCGGCGTGTGCCTGTATCTCTCTCTCTCTCTCTCTCGGTGTGTGCCTGTATATCTCTCTCTCGGTGTGTGCCTGTATCTCTCTCTCTCTCTCTCTCGGTGTGTGCCTGTATATCTCTCTCTCGCTCTCTCTCTCTCTCTCGGCGTGTGCCTGTATCTCTCTCTCTCTCTCTCTCTCTCTCTCGGTGTGTGCCTGTATATCTCTCTCTCTCTCTCTCTCTCTCTCTCGGTGTGTGCCTGTGTATCTCTCTCTCGGTGTGTGCCTGTATCTCTCTCTCTCTCTCTCTCTCTCGGTGTGTGCCTGTATCTCTCTCTCTCTCTCGGTGTGTGCCTGTATCTCTCTCTCTCTCTCTCTCTCTCTCTCGGTGTGTGCCTGTATCTCTCTCTCTCTCTCTCTCTCTCGGTGTGTGCCTGTATATCTCTCTCTCGCTCTCTCTCTCTCTCTCTCGGCGTGTGCCTGTATATCTCTCTCTCTCTCTCTCTCTCTCGGTGTGTGCCTGTATCTCTCTCTCTCTCTCTCTCTCTCTCTCGGTGTGTGCCTGTATCTCTCTCTCTCTCTCGGTGTGTGCCTGTATATCTCTCTCTCGCTCTCTCTCTCTCTCTCTCTCTCTCTCGGCGTGTGCCTGTATCTCTCTCTCTCTCTCTCTCTCTCGGTGTGTGCCTGTATATCTCTCTCTCTCTCTCGGTGTGTGCCTGTATCTCTCTCTCTCTCTCTCTCTCTCTCTCTCGGTGTGTGCCTGTATCTCTCTCTCTCTCTCTCTCTCTCGGTGTGTGCCTGTATATCTCTCTCTCTCTCTCTCTCGGTGTGTGCCTGTATCTCTCTCTCTCTCTCTCTCGGTGTGTGCCTGTATATCTCTGTCTCTCTCGGTGTGTGCCTGTATATCTCTCTCTGTGTGCCTGTGTGTATCTCTCTCTCTCTCTCTCTCTCTCTTTCGGTGTGTGCCTGTGTATCTCTCTCTCTCTCTCTCTCTGTGTGCCTGTGTATCTCTCTCTCTCTCTCTGTGTGCCTGTATCTCTCTCTCTCTCTCTCTCTCTCTCTCTCTCTCTGTGTGCCTGTGTATCTCTCTCTCTCTCTCTCTCTCTCTCTGTGTGCCTGTGTATCTCTCTCTCTCTCTCTCTCTCTCTCTCTCTCTCTGTGTGCCTGTGTATCTCTCTCTCTCTCTCTCTCTCTCTCTCTCTGTGTGCCTGTGTATCTCTCTCTCTCTCTCTCTCTCTCTCTGTGTGCCTGTGTATCTCTCTCTCTCTCTCTCTCTCTCTCTGTGTGCCTGTGTATCTCTCTCTCTCTCTCTCTGTGTGCCTGTATCTCTCTCTCTCTGTGTGCCTGTATCTCTCTCTCTCTCTCTCTCTCTCTCTCTCTCTCGGTGTGTGCCTGTATATCTCTCTCTCTCTCTCTCTCTCTCTCGGCGTGTGCCTGTATCTCTCTCTCTCTCTCTCTCGGTGTGTGCCTGTATATCTCTCTCTCTCTCTCGGTGTGTGCCTGTATATCTCTCTCTGTGTGCCTGTGTGTATCTCTCTCTCTCTCTCTCTCTCTCTCTCTTTCGGTGTGTGCCTGTATCTCTCTCTCTCTCTCTCTGTGTGCCTGTGTATCTCTCTCTCTCTGTGTGCCTGTGTATCTCTCTCTCTCTCTCTCTCTCTCTCTCTCTCTCTGTGTGTGCCTGTATCTCTCTCTCTCTCTCTCTCGGTGTGTGCCTGTATCTCTCTCTCTCTCTCTCTCGGTGTGTGCCTGTATATCTCTCTCTCGCTCTCTCTCTCTCTCTCGGCGTGTGCCTGTATCTCTCTCTCTCTCTCTCTCTCTCTCTCGGTGTGTGCCTGTGTATCTCTCTCTCGGTGTGTGC